>NC_134119.1:6867500-7167500 GCF_040939455.1 Microcebus murinus | reverse complement strand
GCCATCAAACCAGCAGCAATTAATTCCTTTCTGAGGTTGAGTGTAGCTTTTCACTTACCTGCCATATTTCTCATGAACTGCATTATTTAAGGTGATGAGCAAGGTGCTCATCAGCACTTTTGGAAGGAGGAAGAAACCAAGCATATGCAGATTAGTATGAGAGTGATGAAGAATTTTCATTCCTGTCTTTTCCCCCCATGTTGACCTCATTAGAGCTGGAATCAGCAAAGTGAAGTGGAAAACCCACTGGACTGTGAAGAGATGAAGTCTGGGTTTTCTTCTGTTTTGTGCCCTTGAGCAAGTTAGTAAACTTCTTGGGCCTCAGTTGCCTGATTTGTAAATTAAGAGAGGTTTGGGATTCCAGTATATAAGAATGTTCTCCTTTGTAAATTGATTTGTTTCTGGTTCTTCGATAGGCAAGTTTAACAGTTGCAGTAATAAATAAACCTTATGTGCCAAGGACAATTCTATGCATTTAACACATATCAGCTCCCTTAATTCTTACAATAAACCTGGTTAGACCTATACTGATATTACCTTTACTTTCTAGCTGAGAAAATGTGAGAAATAAAGAGGTTAAGTAATCTTCCCAGGGTTACTTCATTTGAGCAGTGAGCCAAATTTGAACCATGGCTAGAATTAAATATTATCCTCTTATCACTTTGCAAGGAGTTGAGTTTCTGTAATCTCAGGTTTGGTTATCAGTACTGAGCTTCTCCACTTAGCAGCTTAACTCTTAACCTGTTAAAAAGGTTACTGGTTGTGCCTCAATTTCTTCATCTGTACAAGAGATATTATCACCATGCTTTCCTCAAGGCTGTTTGAAAGAATTTAATTATATGATACAATTATACTAGTCAAGACAGGCTGGGTTACTATTTAGTAACAATTTGACTTCCAAACCTCAGTGGCTTAAGAAAAGAAGGATTTGTTTGTCACGGTGCCTTCTGCCCAATGCAGTCGGTAGGGCTCCTGTTCCATATGGTAACTCAGGGATTCAGGCTAATGAAGGGACTGACAGCTGAAGGGTCTCCTGCCCATAGTGGAGGAGAAGACAACTGGAGAGTTGTATGCTTTCACTTCCTACGCTGACAGTGATCCACATCACAGCCATTGGTCATAACTAGTCAAGTGGCTTTGCCTGTGATTGAGTTAGAAAACGCAGGGGAACAAATAAGGTACCAGGTCGTCATTGCTCTCTTGCTACAAATAGGAAGGACTTTCCTAATATTCCCAACATGTGGTTACCACTCAATAAATAGTTACTATTGCTACTGTCAGCCTCATCATAATCAAATCAGTAACAGGCTATTCTTACCTATTATTGGGCATTGTAAAAGTGGTGCTGGAATTTGAAAGGCTCAGTATCATGGCTTTTTAAGAGGTGATGGAATGTATGGATATTAACAGAAATGAAAGATGGTGGCGTTTTTGAACCCTGACAGATAAAGAATCCATGCTTCCTAAGTTTTGGGTCAATTTGGAATCATTGCTTATGCAATGAATTCACTCTTATTTAGCTTTTCTTCCTGGGCTGTTTTCATCTGTGTTACACTTAACTATCCATAAACAACAAAAGCTGGTGTCGCCCACCTCATTGACTGATTGAATACAGATCATCTTCAACCTTTTATGCTTCATCATCTCATTTATAAGGTATTGCCCTTTATTATGACAGATTTTATGATATTTTGTGATGACCAGCCACGAGGAGAAAAAAGGTTTAATGCACTGACATCTAATTTTATTCTCTCTAGTACCTATTCATTTTTTAGAAGCATTTCTTGACTTTGTGCCAGTTTAAGCAGGAGGCTTTAAAAAGTAGATGATGACAGGGTCGGGAATTAAACCTTTAAATCAGAACCGGATTGGAAAGACAAATCACAAAGAGATTTCAATCATTTAGCGTTCCTTCTAGCATGTTAATAAGTGGTGCTCACAAAATAAAAAGCATATCCTGAGGCTGTTCTCTGTCAAATGTAGGTATATTAGGTGTCATTTCAGGGTTAGATGATGAGTTATTAACACCAGCCCAAAATGAGAGGGTACAAGCATATATTGAGCACTTTACTTCATCCAAAACACTATACTAGATGTTTTATGTACGTTATCTCACTTTATCTTCAAAAAGTACTGCAAGAGAGTTTTAATTTTTTCCATGTGTTAAAAGGTGAAAAATATGGTTAGAATGAATAGGTTGTATGGATCTATTGTATGGCATGGTAACTACAATTAATAATAATATATTATATACTTAAAAATTGCTAAGAGAGGAGATCTGAAATGTTCTTATCACCAAAAATGATGAATATGTAAGATGGTAGGTATGTTATTGAGTTTGATTTAATTGATTATTTCAAAATATGTAGATACATCAAACTATCATATTGTACACCATAAATATAACAATTTTTATCAATTATATCTTAAAAAGCTCAGAATTTTTTTTATATAAGTAAAAACTGGAAGAAAATTGACTAAATTTAAACTTTCTTTACATCTGGTTTTGTTTTCCAAAGCAAAACACCTGCTTGCTTGTGTTGTGCACCTGCTACTTCCTTCCTCTCTGGAATGGTCTTTGCCCAGATTTCGCATGGGTGGCTTCATCTCATCATTTGGCTCAATACAAATTTCTTGGGGTTGAGGAAGGATCTTCCCTAAGAAAAGTTTCCCCTACATGCCAACCAGTGATTTCTTGTGCATCGTCCTTGGCTTGTTGCTGCTGTGTTTATATAGATTTCATAATAAGAAAGTACTTCACTGTTTCTATGTTTACTCACTATTATTTATTTCTTTTGCCGGTAGGGTACAAACTTCTGAGAGCAGGGCCTTTGTGTATCGTATTCACCACTTTATCTCCAGTGCTTAGGAGAATTTGTGACAAAGTTAATTGCTCGATATGTACTTTTTAAAGTTTATCAGTATGTTTTTTAGCTAGAGATACTGCAGGTCCAAAAGGGGAAGTTACTTGCTCAAGTTCATATATCATGAAAATGGCAGAGCCAGGTCTAAGACCCGGGCAAGAGCTAAAATAGGTGACAGAGAGGACAATTACTTTTATGCCACTCACTGTTCTAAGTGCTTCAGATATACTAACTCATTAATTCACACTACACCCCAATCAGTTTTAATTCCCATTTTACAGATGAGGAAAATAGAATAGAAAGATTCGGTAAGTTGCCCAAAGTGACTTATCTCTTTCCCTGCACTGTGCTGCCTCCCAAGCTTAGCTTTTAGAGCATTATTCATTCTTTTGTTTGATAAAACCTAACGGTGTTCTTTCTAACCTTTTCTGCTCAGGTAAGGGAGATGGGAACTAGAATACAAGTTTTCAACCATCCACACATGTTTCATTCATGAACCCAAATGAACAGTGGTCTGCTTAGTTATAAGCACTCAGCGAATATTTGTTAATTCATGAATGAATTAGTAAAATGGCATACATTCAAAGAGGACAGACCATTTATTTCAGGATCAGAGAAGCTAGTTGGCTGATATGTTAATCGCTTTACATTGTATCATTTAACCTTATCAAGATTTCTTACAGCTTCGAAGTTATTATCCCTTCTTTACAAAGGAGAAACCTCAGTAGCCACAAAAAGTTATGTGTCATTATACTTGTTTACATTCCAATTATGTGTGAGGGTTAAATTTATATCTGCATTTGGAAGGCAGTAAAGGAGTCAAACAGGTATCCATCCAGGTAATGACTCTGCCACTTAAGTTAGTGCCTGGGGGAATTTGTGGATTTCACTTTACCCCTGAGCTTCCATTTACTGATCTTCAAAATGGAAATACTAACAGTGCCTGTCTAATGGCAAAGATCTGACAAAATTTTTTATGTAAAGTTTTTAACACTAACATGTAGTGCAAAACTCAGAGGTGATGGACCCCCATCTTGCATAAAGAGCAAGCTTTATTACTTATGCTCTGTGATCCCAAGCCTGTCACTCTTTCTTATAGCAATGAGGTGGTTTGGGGATCGGCAGGGGTCTAGGCACATCACTGTGTCCACCTGTTAGTAGGGGGAGGATACCCAGACTCCCATCTGGTTGCTTTATATTTGGCAACAGAGAGGGAGGTCCAAGCTCAAGGAAGGCTGGGTCTAGAGTTTAATTCTGGTTCTCCTGCTCATGAGTTGTATAATCTTTAGAAAATTACTTCTCTAAATTTTAATAGTCTTCAGGTCTGTAAAATGGGGCTAATGCCTGCATAATATGGTTGTTGTCACAATTATAGAAGGCAATATGTACAGTGGATAGCATAGAGTCTGGCTCGAAATCATTGATAAAAAATATTGGCTAGTAGTACTAATGTGTTTTAAATAAAAATGAATAACTCGAAGCACCAGTTTTGCCTCTCTTGTTGACCTTCAGCCAGGCTACCTTCTTATCTGCCTATTTCCTGATCCCAAATCTGTCCATGAAAGGCAAAACCATGACCTCATCCTGACAATTACATTCTGGGCATGCTGGTTATAGAGTCACATCGCCCTGTCACATTGGCATCTTTAATCATTTTAAAGGTAGTCTGGACTTGGTCATATTCTTGTTTAACTACCTTAAGCAAATTAATTAGCTTTGTGGGGCCCCTGATGCCATTAATTCATGGTCTATAAAACCTCAGACCTAATTGAACTTTTTAATATTGTGTCTTTACTACCTGAAATAAGTATCTTTTAAATTATAAGAATTCCTACAGTTAATGCCTTATTAAATAGCTACATATATATGGAAGTATGAAAATTTCCAAGATTGCAAAGTAATCAAAACCCAGATTAAAACAAAGATGATTTTATATCTCTTTTATTATAAGTTTAAAAATACCAAGAAGTTTGATTATATAACAAGAAGTAGTAGAGAGGTCTCATATTTCTAGCTGGCAAAAGATATCTGTGATCCTAGCACAGTATTAAGTATCTGAGAGTTTACCAGTAAATCTTCAGTAACCGACATATATAAACAGTGAAATATGATCTTTAGAACTATAATGAAATATCATTTTATACCCTGTGGTGTGACTGAAATTCAAAAAAAAAAAACAAATATGACATGTGTTGATGAGGATGTTGAGAAATTAGAATCCTCGTACACAGCTCATAGGAATGGAAAAGGGTGCAATTGCTTTGGAAAACATTCTAGCGGTGTTCAGCAATTCCATTCCTAGATGTATACCCAAGAGAAGTAAAAACATATGTTAACAAAAGTGTGTACAAAAATGTTTATAACAACATTATTCATATTAGCCAAAAGTGAAAAATAATCCAAATCTCCATCAACTGATGAATGGATGAATAAAATATGCTATATCCATGTAATGACATTGTATTTGGCAATAAAAAGGAATGAAATATTGATGTATGCTAAACATGGATAAACTTTGAAAATATTATGCTAAGTAAAAGTAGCCAGTAACAAAAGACTACCTGTCGCATGATTCAATTTCTATGACATGTTTAGAA
This sequence comes from Microcebus murinus, assembly GCF_040939455.1. Classification (NCBI taxonomy): domain Eukaryota; kingdom Metazoa; phylum Chordata; class Mammalia; order Primates; family Cheirogaleidae; genus Microcebus; species Microcebus murinus. The sequence continues at coordinate 7,162,039 of NC_134119.1, read as the reverse complement.
TAAGCAAACTTGTAGGGACAGAAAGTAGATGAGTAGCACCCTATGTCTGTGGCAGGAGGCAGAATGGAAAGAGATTGCTCATTGGCATGAAGTTTCTTTTGGGGATGGCAAAAATGTTTCCAAAATTATATTGTAATTCTGTTTGCATAATTCTGTAAAATACAGTCAGACCTCTGTATCTGTGAGTTCTACATCCATGGATTCAAGCTAATAATTGAAAATACCCAGGAAAAGGATAGTGGTGTCTGTACTGAGCATGTGGAGGCATTTTTTCTTATCATTCCCTAAACAATACAGTGTAACAACTGTTTACATAGCATTTACATTGTATTAGGTATTATAAGTAATCTAGAGATGATTTAAGTATACAGGGGAATGTATGTAGGTTATACATAAATATTACATTTTATATGAGGAACTTACGCGTCTGTGAATTTGGGTATTCACAGTGGGTTGGGAGGGAGGTCCAAGAACCAATCTTCCATGGATACTGAAGGAGACTATATACTAAAACCTATTGAATAATATACTTTATGTGGGTAAGATGTAAAGTATTTGAAAATATATCTCAATTAAGATGCTTTAGAGTTTTTAAAAGAAACAAATTATACAAAAATAGTAATAATAAAAAAGTATTTAGGAGCCAGCTTAAATGGCCACAGGTGGAACAACTTGATTGTCAATAGGATCATAAATGCAATAAATTGTTAAAATTCCATGAATTCATAATGATTCTTTAAAACTCCAATTGGTTCACTTTAGATAATATTAGGAAGCCAACTTATTTTTCTAAAAACAGGTAAATAAAAGGAAAAACCAAACATTTAACTTGCTTTATTTATTTGTTTATTTATTTATTTAAATTTCTTTTTGAGACAGAGTCTCACTTTGTCGCCCAGGCTAGAGTGAGTGCCATGGTGTCAGCCTAGCTCACAGAACCTCAAACTCCGGGGCTCAAGCAATCCTCCTGCTTCAGCCTCCCAAGTAGCTGGGACTACAGGCATGTGCCACCATGCCCGGCTAATTTTTTCTACATAATTAGTTGGCCAATTAATTTCTTTTCTACATAATTAGTTGGCCAATTAATTTCTTTCCATTTATAGTAGAGACGGAGTCTCGCTCTTGCTTAGGCTGGTTTCGAACTCCCGACCTCGAGCAATCCACCCGCCTCGGCCTCCCAGAGTGCTAGGATTACAGGCGTGAGCCACCACGCCTGGCCGCTTTCTCTATTTAAAAAGCATCTTAGAGTAACCTTATCATTCATAAGGAAATTTTTTTCTCTGTGGACACACCCAGCTAATAAATGAAGAAACTATATAATTATTAATATTTTACAAATACAAATAATGACTCTAGGTAATCATCATCAATGGGGACTAATATATTAAAAAGAGATGTCACTACAAATGAAATTATGAAACAGCATATATTTATTTTTCCAAAGAAATTGAACCTCTGATTTTTTGTGCAGGGAGATATATTGAATGCGAAGAAGCAAACAGCAAAATCCAGAATGTGGGGAATTTGCTGGACAAACAATTCAGTTTCATAAAAAAAGTTAATTACAAAGGGGAAAAGAGGAGGAATAATTCTTGATTTAAAGAAAATAAAGGGAAAAATCAAAGTGTAATAGTGGGCCTTGTTTGGATTTAGTTTAGAACAAATCGACTATAAATATATATGACTATCAGCAAAATGTCAATACTGGATATTTTCTGGTATCAAGGAATTACTGTTATTTTTTGGTTTAAAGTTTGGTGATAATGGTATTATGATTATGTCTTTAATAAGAGTCCTTTAGAAGATACATACTAAAGTATTTATAGATAAAATATCTATCATACATAGAATTTGCTTTAAAATAAGCCAATAGCTGGGTGTGAATTCTATGTCAGCATAGATTATACAAGGATAATGATAATTCGATAATTGTTGTTTGTTGGTGATGGATACATAGGGGTGCATGACACCATTTTCTCTACTTTTGAATATGTTGGAAATTTTTTCATGATAAAAACTTAAAATATATACATTTCCAATAATCCTCTACATCATGTAAGAGTGCATACAAACAAAAGGGACACATTAAGCACATTAAAAAAAATTGTCTATTCAAGAATAATTGAAGAACTAGGGTGATATATATGAATAAAAGGGAAGTGAATAAAATAAAGGGGCTTTGAAAGGACCAGTTGTAACCATGTGGCATGACATGAGGACTGTGATTAATCTAATCCATGTTACCTGCTGCCCAAGCGGGGAGAATGGGGAAGGAAATACAAAGTTGCCTCTATTATATCGTCAGTCTTATTTGTTTTCGAATACATTGTTTTTCACTTGGAAAGTAAGTTGAGGAGGAACACCTAGAAATTATGCATTCACCCATGAGCCACCGTGTAATCATCTATGCTCAGGAAAATAAAAAGAACAAAACGGAAACCAAATATAGAATGCATGTTAGCTAACCAACCGATCTCAACAGTTTCATATTAAGTAAGCCCAGTTAAAACAGTCGCAGTTACCTTTGTCAATGTATTTTAGGCTAATAAGTAGTTTTACAAATTATCAAAGAAATTCAGTTAGGCTGTAAGAGTTATGCTACTAGTCATGAAACATTAACTATGAGCTACAGGTTTTCCTAAATTCATTATATTCATTATTATATTCATAAAGTCATAGAAAACATGAAGATAGTCCTGCCAATTGTCTGTGGCAATTCCAGCTTAGAATGTGGAGAGGACACCAAAAGTTACTTTCTGAGTATAGCCTTGTAATTATGAATGTATTTTCCTGAGATGATAAAGAGAGTTCATCTTAAGCCTCCTGTTTAGTCATAGCCAGTAGAATTAATGAACACTCAAAGGTACTCTGTAGAGTACTTTTCTCAAATCATCTTAATTTAGTTTTTCTTTATTAGCACAACATATATCTATCTGGATGGCACCAGAAATTGTAAACTAAATTTTGGATAAAATAATATTGTATATATCTACTTTGTGCGTTGATAAGTGAACAAAAATTGGCTTAAATTTCAAAATAAAACTTACTGGATCTCATTTAAAAAGAAAAGATCTCAGGCTGATTTTCTGTGGAAGAGTGTTAGTGCAGTAAGAATTGTCTTCCTTCCTTGTTTGCAATGGCGTTATAAAGGGGAGGAAGGGCAGGAAAAAGTGGACAGCAAATACACCAGCTATGATGGAGAGGCCATTCCAATAAGATTAAGTGAGACGTTAAGAAGAATTTTATAATCTCACCCAGGCGAAAGTTAAGGAATCACTCTGATTCAGTTTTTTTGCAATCTAAATGCTCTTCTCAAGAATCCATGCCTGGCTTCATCCCTCTGTTCCACTTTCCTGGGTGTTTGCCTCAGTATCTCACAGACTCTTTCTCCCCATGGTGGGAAGGATGATCCCCATATCTGGGGGCTTGCACTGTTTTTGCTGCTCAAAATTCCAGGGAAATCCCTCCCACCTCCCCCTCCCCGAGCATGATCTGCATTTAGTTAGTGACTTGCTCTCAGGAGCACAGTATGGAAAGCAGGTGGAGGGGTGAAGAAGTAACTTTATAGTGGAGAGATCTGGAAAAACTAGCTCATTTATGTATAATGCATTATATTAACGTCATTTGTAATACATCATAGTGATAGTATATACCTTTGATATAATGTGATAAGAAAAACACTTCACTTCTGTGATATTCTTCCCCAAAACAAATAACATCAGTCTAAGTATAACCAAAAAAAAAAAAAAAAAAATCAGATGAACCCAAATTGAAGAATATTTTACTAAATACCTGACCAACAATGCTTAAAACTATCAAACTCATGAAAAGCAAGGAAAATATGAAAAACTCTCAAAGGAAAGTCAGACAATTAAAATTCTTGAAGTCAGATCTGTAATTCTTGTATTCCACTTGTGTGCATGTGTGTGTGCAGACAGACATTAAGGTGACCAACAAGTTAGAGATTTATTCATTTTTGATACTCATAATCACATATGCCTACTTCTCTACCTATACTCCATATTTACATCATTATTATAACTGTTCATCTGAAAAATGTTCTGAAAGGCACGCTTGGAAAAATTATAGCTTTCCCATTTCATACCTTTGTTACTCATCACCACCTTGTGATCAAATAACTTGAAAAATAAAAAAAGACACAATTCCAAAAATATCTGACACCCAAAGGGGCCTGGCTTAGCTCAATTTTGACTAGCGCTAAAGAGGTTTTCCTGAACCAAATATTATCTTCACAAGACTATTCTTGGTGACCTTCACAATGTGTATAGATAACTCAGATATTTTGTAGGCAACAAAGATAAGATCCTTTGAATGGAAAGCAAATGCTATGACAACATCACTGATAAGAGAGAAGGCAGAGTTTTATAGATATAAATACTATGATCTCTGATTCAGTATACCTATACCTAGTTAATAATCTAATCCTAAAGCTTTATACAACTGAGGTAGAGACTAAGGCTAACCTCCATTTATGCCATATCCTACTGGTTATGTTTCTTTGGAGAACACTGTTTCCTACAGAGCTATTTTAAGACCAGGTTAATCATGGGAAAGGGGCTAGGGCCTGAGGTGGAAGAAAATAATGATTACCACACTGAAGTTAGTATGAGGGCACTATATTTAAAAATGTTGTGATTCTTTTATTCTCTCTCTCTCCACTATATGTTTTGTGCCTCCTGTTGTCTAAATCCAACTGGAGGCTGGATTGGAAGGTAGCACTGGGGATGTAGGTCATAGAAATCAGCTTTGCAGAATTCAGTGATGACCCAGAGGGGCCAGTGGAAAATATATAGCCCACACTGTATACATAAATTTGCTATCTTTGCTTATTAGCAATGTGCATTAGGTCTTTGAATTAGATATTCTTTCCACAGGAAAAAAACAGCATATTAGTAAAATAATAATGATAATAATAAAGATGATGCCATAATTTCTCAATTATGTTCCACTCTTAAGCTACGTTCCATCCTGTAGTGATTACACTAGTATTTAGGGCAGTAGTATAATTCAGAGTTGTCATCAATCCATTGTTCCATCAATGGACTCTTATTTCTGTCATCTTGATGGATAGTGATATCTGGACCATTTAGAAAAAAATGATAAATCCTAGAAGAATCCTTCTAGGTAAATCCTAGAAGTCAAAAGTTTTCATTTTCAACATAAGCTACCTCTGCATTGGGGAAGCCATGTATCTTCTTTGAATATTGAATTCCAACTCCATAAAACAAATAATTTGGACCAAATGATATAGAAGTTTAACCATTATATACACTTTTCTGCACTGTAATGAGAATTCCCATTTCTCTCAAGAGATCTTTTAGAGGTAGCCACATTCAAATCATTTATTATATACCCATTTAAGACACTAAGTTAAATTAACTATTTTTATATATAGTCACTATCCTAAAACTGTATCTTTCATCTGAAAAGCCTTCATAAGGAAATGTTGAAATTTTGAATTTAAATTTCAGTTCTTATACTTGTGATTGTTCTGCATGAAAAATAAGTCAGATGTGTGGTTATTACAGGGATTGGAAAAAATATAGCCCACAAGCCAAAGTCATCCTGCTGCTGTTTTTTGAAGATCTGGGAACACTTCAAATAAATGATTTTTGCAATTTTCAAAGGGCTTGGGAAAACAAGAATAATGTTTTTGACACATGAAAATTATATGCAATTCAAGTTTTACTGTTTGTAAATAAAATTTTATTGGATCACTGCCACACTCATTTGTGTGTGCATTGTCAATGGCTGCTTCCATGCTACGAAGCTGGGCTGAGTAGCTGTGACAGAAGCTGTGTGGACCTCAAAGGCTAATATGTTTACTCTCTGGTTATTTACAGAAAGTTTGTATTCCCCTGAAACATATACTCAACCCAGAAGGAGCTATGACCAAAGGAAAAAAGACATCAATGAGGTAGGTCACCTGAACTTCTGGAGACTGGAGGGAAAACATAATTAGAAAAGTCTGGTGTAAAAGGCAAGTTATTACAGGACATGCGTGTGTTTTGATTGAAAGCTAGGGAAGTCTTTGGCCCACTGAATATGAAGTCAGCAGCATGTGGCAACACTTGTAGAATGCTGATCCTGAGGATTTGAAAGTGCCTTGGAAAGTATTCTTGAATATTCTCAAAATAGCTGACTTTTAAGTGTACTTGTGCCATTCCCACAGACAGACCCCTTTGAAAGTTGGGCAATGAATTTATGAAGAGTTCTTAGTCATTCCGAGAAGAGTGACTAAGACAACCATCATGTGGTTATTCTGTGTAGTTTGAAATAATTGGAAGGTAAGAATGTTAAGGTTACTGAGAAATGATTCCTTCCTCCCTTCTTTCCTTTCTACTCTTTTAAGTTTCTTTTTTCTATTCTTTCTTTTATTCTTTTCCTTTCTTTCTTTTTCTGCCAAGGGAAATGAAATAAATAATGAGGACAGCAGCTCAAAGAACTACTAGCATGCCTGCATTTGAGGATAGGAATGAGTATATGGGAAGAATGGAGATAAACCTAGAAAAGTAGGGAGTAAACAAATGTGGAAATATTCAAATACCAAAATAATCAGTTGATATTGAGCAAGTAAGGGGAGCCACTGATGGGTTTTAAGCAATCTATTAGCATTATATTTTAGAAAGACATGTATTTAGCGAGTATGGTTTTAAAATATTTGCTAGATTATAAGTGATTTACCTTTTGCCTATGAATTAAAATCCATCCCTTACCCAAGATAAGCTTAGAAACTATGCTTCAGGTGGGTTTAGCAATTATAATTTTTTTACAGTCTGTTGACTAGATCTCTTGAAATGAAACAGCATCATAGGGGAGTACAAATAAGTACAAATGGAACAATGCATTTGAAAGTATTTAAAAATTATAAAGGACAACATCAACATAAAGGATTATTATCATCATCATCATAATCATCATGATAATTATTATATGATACAGCATTGTAACCCTCGGTGTGGAGGAGCTAATGTGCAGTGTGCATCCCCTGATGTGAGCTTTGAACTTTTTTGAGTTATGATTAGTATAGATTGGGCAACATAGAACTTCCAGCCTGGAACTTATTAACCTTACTAATGTAATTGACCTAAAACAAGGTTCACAGTGCAAGCAATCAAGTTCCTTGGAACAAACAGTAGGTATTCTGACATGAGAAATGGGTACTGTTAAATCAACCTAAGGAATCCAAGAAAGGAAAAAAAAAGTTCTTGTGATTTCTTCTGGGAGCCAATGTGCTCTTAGCAGGAGATGGAGGAAGTAGTTAAGTACCACCTTGACCTATCTAACCCACAATTCCAGCATTTAAGGTGCCACAACTCACCAAGAGGGAGCTGGTTTTCTAGAAAAAGAGACAAACGTAAATTTTCAAGCCCTGTTTCATTCCTTAAGGTCAGTGGCAAAGATAAAAGCTTGTGTGTCTTTTTGGGAGATGAGAGAGAGGGGTAGCCACTTAAGTAGGTAAGGACACACAGAACTACCAGGGAAGAAAAACTGTATACTGTGATCCATTAACTATGTGAAGTAAAGAAGAAATGGAAAAGGGAATGTTCTTTATTCAATGAAGTAAAAAAATTACAGTGACGGTAATCAGAAGTAATAGAAGACCAGAGGGGAAGTACTTTTCTCTTAGCTTAAAAAGGAAAACCCACCTGTAATTCTAGGGCCAGGAAAGAGACATCATCTTACCTCTTTGTCAGATGCAAAGGGTACATCACCACATTCTCTATGTAGCATTTCCTTCCATCTTTTCCATCTTCACTTTATTTTTCTACTGAATCATCAACCTCTCATTTTCCCTGTTTCCCTGTTTTATTTTTCCCATCAGCTTATAAACATAGTTGAGATTTTCTAATAAAAAAAAGAAATGAAAAGAATATTTACCATCTCCATATCCTTCTCCAGATGTTGGTCTCTCTTTATCTTCACAGCCAAACTCTTTTCTCTTTCTGGACTTATAGACTTCTTGGAATCAAAATTCCAATGTCATTTCTCATGGATCTAGAAAAAATCCTAAACTTTCTATGGAACCACAAAAGGCTGAATAGCCAAAGCAATCCTAGGCAAAGAGAAAAAAATCTAGAGGCATCACATTACCTGACTTCAAATTATACTACAATGTTATAATAACCAAAACAGCATGGTTATGGTATAAAAGTAGACACATAGACCAAGGGAACAGAATAGAGAACCCAGAAATAAAACCATAGAGCTACAACCTATTTTTAAAAATCAAGTGGACAAAAACATGCACCGGGAAATGTAGTTCCTTATTCAATAAATGGTGCTGGGAAAACTAGATAACCACATGCAAAAGAATGAAACTGGATCCCTATCCCTTTCCATGTACAAAATTTAACTCAAGATAGATTAGAGAATTAATGTAAGACCTGAAACCATAAAAATTCTAGATGAAAATTTAGGAAAAACTCCTCTAGATATCGACCTAGGCAAAGAATTTATGAGTAAGACCCCAAAAGCAAATACAGGAACAACAAAAGTAGATAAATGAGACTTAATTAAACCAAAATGTTTCTGCGCAGCAATGGAAATAATCCACAGAGTAAATACAGGATGAGAGAAAATATTCACAAACTATATATCTGATAAAGGACTAATGTCCAGAATCTACAAAGAACTCAAATCAGCAGTAAAATAAATAACCCCATCAAAAAGTGGGCAAAATACATGAATAGATTCTTCTCAAAAGAAAAAACATCTATGACCACCCTCTCCATTACCTCAACTTTCAGTATCTCCTTGTCAAATTCTGTTTCTGTCTCTCACCCACATTGTACTGAAACTGAAATTAATTTACTGAAACTAAAGGCCAACAATGTTAATAAAATTAAAAGGCAAACTATTTTCTAGAGTGCCTGTACCTATTTACATGCCCTCCAGAAATGTAAGAGTGATTTCGCCTCTGCATTCTCATCAGAATTTGGTGTTTGTCATTATTTTGTTTTTATTTTAGTCATTCTGAGAGGTGTATAGGGATAATTCATGGTATTTTTATTTCTATTTACATAATATCTAGTGATGTGGAACATCTTTTTATGGGTTTATTTGCCCTCTATGTATCATCTTTATTGAATGTTCATGTATTGGCCAATTTTCTATTTGGATTATTTGTTGTGGTATTTTTTATACTCTAGAGTTTTGAAATTTCTAGCATATATTCTAGATGCTAGTCCTTTGTCAAATATATTATTTGAAAATATTTCTTCCCTGTCATTTATAGAAAATATTTTTCAAATTATGATAAAATCCAGTTTATTATCTTTTCCTTTTATGATTATCAAATCTTTACCTCTGATTTTACATTTCTCTATTTTCTTTTTCTTTTTTTTCCCTGTAAGTTACTGTGGTGTTTTTCAATGTATCTCTTTCCCTATAGCTTTTATAGTGGTTGCTGTAGGCATTACAATTTCTATTTATAACTTACCACAGTCTACTGGTGTTTTCATTTCACCAGTTCAAGTGAAGCATTGAAGCATCACCTTCTTTATGTCATTTTACCCTCTGCCCCATTTATAATATGATCATCTTAAATATTTTCTCTACGTACATTTAGAACAATAGACAATGTTATAATTTTTGCCTTCACCATCAAACAATTTAGAAAATTCTAGAGAACTGGTCTATTTAGCCAGGTTTTTGCTTACTGTCTTCTTTCTTCCTCATATTCCAAGGTTATTTCTTTTGTCATTTCTTCTCTGATTAGATAATTTCTTTTAGTTATTCTTTTAGGGTACATCTTCCAATAGCCAATTTTCTTTGTTTTCCTTCATCTCATAATGTTGTGATTTCCCCTCCATTCCTGAAAGATATTTTCCCCAAGTAAAGGATTCTATGTTGTCAGTTATTTCTACACTTGAAAGATATTGTGTCATTTCCTCTGGCCTTCATGATTTCTCACGAGAATTCCACAACTATTTGAATTGTTTTCTCCAACATGTAAAGTATATTTCTCTTTCATTGTTTTTAAGATTTTTTTTTTCTTGTCTTGGTTTTTAGAAATTTAACTGCGATATGTTCTGGTATGGCTTTCTTTAGATTTATCCTATTCAGAGTTCACTCAGTTTTTGAGACTTTAGGTTTGTGTCTTTCACCACATTTGGAAATTTTTCAGATGTTATTTCTCCAAGTACTTTTGCAGCGCCTACAATTTTCTCTTCTTCTGGGACTTAAATGACACTAATGTTAGATGTTTCGGTTTGGTTCCACAGATCCCCAAACTTTTTTTTCCTCAGTCTATTTTCTTTTCTTTCTTTCTTTCTTCTTTCCTTTCTTGCTCCCTTCCTTTCCTTCCTTTCTTTTCTTCTTTATCTATTGGGTAATTTCTATTGTTTTCTCTTCAAGTAAACTAATTATCTTATTTCATTTCTCCACTCTGATGTTGAGTATATTCATTGAGTTTTTAAATTTTAATTACTACATTTCCTAATTCAATAATTTTCACTTGGTTTCTCTTTATATAGTTAATTCTTAGACTTTGTATGTCTTTTCTGAAACTTTCTATTTTTTTTAAAAAAAAATTGTTTCTGGTATGTTAGTAGTTGCTCACTGAAACATTGTTTTTATGGCAGTGACTTTAATATCTTTGTGAGATAATTCTAACGTCTCTTTCATCTTGGCTTTATCATTTATGAATTGCCTGCTTTTGATCTTGGACTGCCACTTTTTGATCTTCCTGATTGTTGGCGTGATGGCTGTTTCTTAGCTAAAACCTGGACATTTGGGGTATTATGTTCTGAAACTATTGATCTTATTTAAATTTTCCATTTTACCTTGTTTCCTCTGGCAGGCAAAAAGGGGATGCCACCTCCTTACTGCCAGGAGGAGGTGCACTTTCCCCACAGAGCCTCCACTGATAATCGAGATGGGAGGTTCTCATACTGCTGGACTGGGATGGAGTTCTGACTCCTACTAACCCCCGCACTGAGACCTCCCTGGTTTGGGGGAGCAGGAGTGCCATGTAAATGATCCCCACAAGGCCTCCAACGGTATTCCTGTGTGTGGGCAGCCTCCTTGCCACTGGCCAGCGATGAAAATTCTGACACTCCAGTAGGTCTCCTCTGCCACCATCCAGCCAAGCAAGTATGTGGCACCTCAGTACTGCCAGATGGAGATGGAAGTCCAGGCTTCCAGGTAGTCTCCTCTGACCCTGCAGATAGAGAAGGAATGGAAATCCTGGCCTCCCACTTGGTCTGCTCTGACACCACCCTGGCAGGGTGCTGGAGACCTTGCTATCACCTAGACTGTGGCTATAGTCTAGGCTCTCTGCTTGGTTTTTGCAGGTGCAGTGCAGGTAGAGATGTAGTTCTTTCCATGGTATTTGGGTGGAGTAGACAAGTTATTGTCTAAATGTTTTATGTGTTGCTCAGCTGCTCCTATTATCATCTTCTGGCCAGAGGAAGCAGACATTCGTAGTTTTTTGTTCGTTTGTTTGCCTGTGTCTTTGGCATTATTGGATTGTCAGCTTTATGAACCAAAAAGAAAATGGAAGGAACTCATCACCTTGTGTTTTGTTTTGCTTTGTTTTGTTTTGTATTTTGTTTTTCGTTCATAAGATCCCTGGCTTGTATGCATTCTTCTTGTTGCATTTTACAGTTTTATTATTTTTGTTTCACTCGTAATGTCTAGCATTTTTAGTTGTACTTTATATAGGAAAAGGAATTCTCTCTTCCTAAAAGTGCATGTCCTTACAAATAGGTATAATTCTACTTGTGGCTTTCCAATCAGACTGCATTTCATTCCTTTTTCTTGCCTAATTTCCCTGACTAGAATATCCAGTTCAACTTTGAATAGATATGATGAGTATAGACATCTCTGTTTTGCTCCTGATCTTACAGAGAACCATTCGGTCTTTTACCATTAAGTATGATGTTAGTTGTGGGTTTTTGTAGATGCTCTTTATCCAATTGTGAAAGTTTCTTTTTATACCTAGTTTTATGAGTGTTTTTATGATGAAAAGGTGTTAGCTTTTGTTGAATGCTTTTTCTGCATCTATGGTAATGATCATGTTGAAATCTGTTCTTTGTTCTATTAATATGAAGATAATTAATTTTTGAATGTTAACTAACTTTGCATTCCTATAATAAATCCTGCTTGGTTATTGTGTATAAACCTTTTCATACTTTACTGATTTCAGTTTGCTAATATTCTGTTGAGGATTTTTACATCTATATTCTTAAGATACATTGGTCTATACTTTTCCCTGTGATATCTTTTGTTTCGGTATTGTGTTGGGGGGGTCTCGAAAACCACCCTCAGGTCTGGTGATTTGCAAAAAGTAATCAGAGGACACAGAAAAGCTGTGTGTATTCATAGTTATGGTTTGTACTATCAAAAAGATACAGATTAAAATCAACAAAAGAGAAAACATGCAGCTCCAGGAGAAACCAGACATAATTTCCAGCCATCCTCTCCCAGTAGAATTACACAGATGCTCCTTAATGCTCCTAGCAATGATATGTGACAGTATGTGCAAAGTGTTGCCAACAAGGGAAGCTCACCTGAGCTTCGATGTCAGGGTTTTTATTGGGGGTGAATCACATAGGCATGAGCACCCACACCCACGTGACTGACCTTAGCTACTTAGTCTATAGCCCCGCCCCCCCAGGTCAAACTGATACAACATGGTCCAAAGGCCCCGAAACACAAAAATAGGCATTCACTATAAATCATATCATTAGCATAAACTATCTGGTGTGGCACAAAGTCTCAGGTATACAGAGACACTCTTATCAGGCAGGATGTTCCACGGTCTCAGAGGTGACCTCCTAAAAGCCCTCAAGGGCAATTCTTTTTATAGAATATGCAGAGTTTGACAACACTAGCATGCTGGGTTACTCCTCTGTTGCATAGGGTTAAACACTGTTTTTCCTTAGCTGCTGGGAGACCTCATATTCTTTGACTTCTTTTAGCCCTTCTGAACACTCCCTATCATCTTTAAATCACATTCCTTAAATTTTGGTATTTCTCTGGGTTTGGTACTGGGCCCCCATCTCTTATTCTCGGAAATCCCAGAATTTTACAGGGTAATTTTCTTCCATTTGTTGAAATGCGGTCTATATGCTGGTGGCTTCCAGCTCACTTATGTGTCTGACCACCCCTCAGCATGCCCACCAGCACCTTTTTAACATTCACTTTCCCAAGTACCTAAAACCCAAGGTGTCCTGAACTGTACTCACTGACACACCTCTAAACTCCTTCACTTCTGCCCTTTATGTCAGTGAATGATGCCTATATTCACTGAGTTATTTAGACCAGAAATCGTGATGTTTCCCTGGAAATGAACTCTTTTTCTCCTTTACCCACATATCTAATGTCCTGTGGTTGGGTTTCTTTCCATGCATTCGATTCCTACTCCCATTCCCTGTGTAATATTCTTGCCTAAAGATGGTATTCAGACTTTTTAAAATGTTTGCTCATGTATAGGATAAAATATTATCTCAATTCAATTTTCATGTGCCTTCCTCCAATTACAATAATCTTAAGCCATGTCTTATATGTTCATCATCTATTTACACTTTCATCTCTGTAAATTTCCTGTATGTATGTTTCATCTATTTTTCTTTTGAATGGTTTTTATTTTTCTTATTGAGTTTTAGAAGGTTTTCAAAATTCTAGATACTAATTCTCTAATTCTTTGGCATTACCTGCAAATATATTCTCCCAATCTATAGCCTATCTTTAAAATTTTTAAATGTCTTTTAATGAGCAGAATATTTTAATTTTAGTATGGCCAGGTTAATAAAAATTATGGTTTGTGTTTTATTACATTTTACTTTAAAAATTCTTCTCTGTACCCAAATCATAAATATAGCTTCATAGGTTCATATATTTCCTTGTAAAATATTTGAAGTTCAATTCTCTTGTGTCTGTGGGTATGTTTATTAAATTTTATTTTATTTTTCTAAATCATAACTAATGGTCAGAGTACCATTCACTGCAATTACAGTTCATTCCTAAATATTGAACATCAAAACATGCACAGATCTTTTTCTGGGTTTCCTTTTCTATTCCATTGATCTTTTACTCTTCCCAAGCCACTATTGTACTCTTATTTCACATAGCTGGGTTCAGGAACAAACAACTTTGTCTTGTTATTGTCTTCTGGATTATCTTGGTCATTTTTGTAATTTTGTATCTTAGTCTGTTTTGTGGTGCTATAATAGAGTGCTTGAGGGTGGGTAATTTTTAAAATTTTTTATTTAATTATTTTTATTTCAGCATATTATGGGGGTACAAATGTCTAGGTTACATCTATTGCCTTTGCCCCACCTGAGTCAGAGCTTCAAGCATGTCCATCCCCCAGATGGTGCACACCACATCCATTTGGTGTGAACATGCCTGTCCCCTCCTCCCCCTTCCACCTGCCCAACACCTGATGAATGTTATTACTATATGTGCACTTAGGTGTTGATCAGTTAATACCAATTTAATGATGAGTACATGCAGTGCTTGTTTTTCCATTCTTGTGATACTTTAGTTAGTAGAATGGGCTCAGCTATACCTAGGATAATACAAGAGGTGCTAGTTTACCACTGTTTTTTGTGGCTGAGTAGAACTCCATGGTATACATACACCACATTTTATTAATCCACTCATGTGTTGATGGGCACTTGGGTTGTTTCCACATCTTTGCAATTGTGCTGCTATAAACATTTGAGTGCAGATGTCTTTTGTATAGAATGCCTTTTGTTCCTTTGGGTAGATGCCCAGTAATGGGATTGTTGGATCAAATGGTAGTTCTACTTTTAGCCCTTTGAGGTATCTCCATATTGCTTTCCAAAGAGGTTGTACTAGTTTGCAGTCCCACCAACAGAGTATCAATGTCCCTATCTCTCTGCATCCACGCCAACATTTATTGTTTTGGGACTTCTTGATAAAGGCCATTCTCTCTGGAGTTATGTGATATCTCATTGTGGTTTTGATTTGCATTTCCCTGATGATAAGAGATGTTGAGCATTTTTCATGTGTTTGTTGGCCCTTAGTCTATCTTCTTTTAAAAAATTTCTGTTCATGAAGCTGGGTAATTTTTAAATAAAAGAGGTTTATTTGACTCATGATTCTTATGGTTGTAAAGGATAAGATTGGGCAGCTGCATCATGGGGAAAAGATAAGGGAGTGGCATGTGTGATGATATCACATGCTGAGACAGGAGGCAGGAAAGTGAAACCAAGGAAGCTGGACTCTTTTCAACAACCTGATCTGCAGAGGGCACTAATCCGTTTCTGTGAGGGTAAGAATTCACTAGCCCACAAAGAAGGACCTTTGTTAATCTACTAGTGGGGGATTTGCCTCATGACCCAAACACCTTCCTTGGGCCCCACCTTCCAACACCACCACACCGGGGTCCAAATTTCAACATGAGTTTGGGTAGGGACAAACCACATCCAAACCATCACACCTGGTCTTCCACATAAGCCCTATAATCAGTGTGTCAAATTATAACTGCAAATTAAAACCCTGTTATTTTTGTTGAAATTGCATTAAGTTTTAATTTGGAGACATCTAACTATTTTAAGCTAATAATTTTTTCTAGCCATAAACATGGTATATGTCTGATTTATTAATAATTTATAATTTACATAATTCTGTACTTTTGTTAGAATCTTTCTTAGATATTGCTAATCTAAGCAATTAGATTTTGCATAGTGTTTGCTATGTTGAATGTTAATTTTTTAAATTTTATTTTTGGTTGTTGCTGGTGTTTAGAATTTTTTTGCCAAGATCTCATATGCAGCAACCTTGTCAAACTCATTTATCTTTATGTATTAGAAATACATCTATGATTCCTCCTGCATTTTCCCTTGTCACTCCCTGTTGTCTATTCATAGCAGAATGGCAGAAAAGATTGGCCTTGGAAAAAGAAAAGGGAAGGAATCTTTATTCTTACATGTGTGACGTGGAGGAAATTATTATCTCTCTGAATTTTACTTTTTAAAATTTTTCAGTTATTGGTATCTCAAATATATTGAATATTATCCATCATTTGTGTGAGCAGGAAATAAGCTGATAAATGTATAATGCTTGGCACTTAATAACTGCTATTGTTATTATTTATTATTGGTTCTTATTTCCACCGGATATCCTGCTTAACTTGGGAGTGCAAACATTTGTAAAGTTTCTTGGAATTGAGGGAAATTAAGTGCCTGCTTAATCTATGTCAGGGTTTATCAATATTCACACTATCAACATTTGAGGTTGGAAATTATGGTGAGAAGAAGGTTTTTTTTGTGCATTGTAGGGTGGATAGCAACATCCCTGCCTTTGCCCACTAAATGTCAGTGGAACTCTTCTCTTCCCCTACCACAGGGAGGTCAACCAAAAACATATTAACATTCAAACATTGCCCAGTGTCTCTTTAGGGGCAAAACTCTCCTTCGTTAAACATCACTGGTCTATGTAAATATCTTGTCTCCAAGCCCCATGTACTCCTGAAGCTACACATAGTAGATTTCCTTGTAATTCTCACTTACCTTCCTTATCCAGTCTTGTCTCTGTATGTCTTTCTCTCCCATTGATGGTCAGTTGTTCAGAAGTGCATTTGGGCAGAAAGCCAGGAGCTGAAAAGGTCTAGCCACTACTGATCCTCTGACCCTCATGCTTAAATACACATTGCACTGCAGTCCCCTTGAAGGTGAGTGGGAGCAGCTGCCTCCTTCCAGAGCTCGCTGGTGGGTGGTCTGCTTGCCTTTGTTACAGCCCCATGTGGTTCCTCCAGTGTTTCAATCCACAGCCTGCTGGGCTTTGGAAATGTAGTAGCCTTTAGTAGAAGACCTGGTCTTTCAAATTATGGAGCCTGGGCTCTTTTCAAAAAAAAAAAAACCTTCAACATAGCAAATCAGATTGTACTTTGAGATAAGTAATGAGGAGTCCAAGGAAAGGGTTTCAGAATCCTGAAAGGAGCAATTAAAAATAATGAGTATTGAGAAGAAAGCATTATTCTCAAAGAGGAAACATAAGGGGCCAGTCAGCACACTTCAGCATGTGCTTGGGGTGTGTTTAGCCACTTTAAACAGCATAAAGCACTAAAAGGCTTTACCTTGATGAAATGTATGTGCACTAAAGAGGAGCAGAGATTATATACAGTTTTTTCCCCTCGGGGGGGTTGAGTTACCACTGTATTTGCTTAGCAGCACGCTCCAATTGTCGAGTAATAATTGATAAGTGCTTCCCTCTTAAATCCAATGACCCCCACCTCAGCCTCTTTTCCACCTGGCCTACTGTCCAGGTGCGTCTGGTTCTCACCTGCCACAGTTGCAGGTCAACAAAGATCAGCAAGGCTCAGGTGACAAAGGTGCATTGCCTCTCCTCATGACACCTTTACTCTTTGCATTGTATTTTCCAGATTTTCACAATTTTTCCCTTGCTTGCATTTCTGTCCCTCCTCTCTCTACCCTGACCTTTTCCATACCAGACTCTGAGACAACAAGGAACAAGGATCTCTTCTTGTTGGAAACTCTTTGAAGGTAGAGACCTCTAGCCCTGCTAATTCGGTGATGCTCTGGAATAATCCCCTCTAAATAAATTATTCACGTTTCTTTTTGCTACACCATGCCCCTTCCCCAACACACATTCCAACGTGGCTTTCCTTGCCACAGAATCCAAATATTGGAGCATCAGCATTCACTGAGAAAAACTTTAATAGAAAAATTACACCTGCTGGGTTAAACAGGCAAGGGAGACTTTATTCAATATTACTGCAATAGAGAAGAGGCATTGAACTCCATTCCACTGAACAAAAGGGAGGAGAATGTCTAAGCACTGAGATGAGCTGGGGGAAAAGTACTATGGGACCGCAGTTGTCATGTGATTAGGCCATCTGTGCTTGCTGATTGGCACTTTTTTAAGTTAGGATCCTGCCCTCCCACAGAGATGGGGAGATTGGGTCTTCTTCTTTCCTGATGGTAACATTTCCAAGGGATGGCTCCCAGGTCTTTGAGAAAGGGATTCCTGGGTTGTAAAAATGTCAAGAGGCTAGAAGAAGGTTTAAGTCTCAAAGGGGAATAATTTACAATTGCAAATTTTCCAAATCAAATGCTTTAAGGAAAGGAAGGTCAGGGATCTATTGTCAGATGCTCCTAGTGGAGATAATATGATGTCACCTTAAGAGTCTGGGCTCTAGGATTCACAAGGTCCTAGTGTTGCCTCTGAACCCAGTTCATTTGCCTGCTGCCCAGAAGGAAGCCAGTGCATCGGGACAACAGGATTTGCAGCAGAGAGAGAGAGAGAGAGAGAGAGAGAGAGAGAGAGTTTATTCTGCATATTTGCTAATTGGGGGGATGGAAGAAATTTCTCAAATTTGCCTCCCTGAGAATTTGGGAGACAGGGTTCTTAAAGACAGTTTGGTGTAGGCAATTGAGTCTGCTAACTGGCTGGGTGCAGGGCAGAATCACAGGGTTGTAGAAATTGTCTTCTTTGCTGATCAGGTTCTTGGATGGGGTCACTCCAGACCAGCTGAGTCAGTTCCTTAGTTTCTGGAATGCAGGACCTGGAAGATAGCTCAGAAACTGCCTCTAGGTTTCAAAATGATCTGATGTTATCTGTGGAGAAAGCTAAGAATCATCATGACCACCAGCTATGTGGCTCCCAAGAGTGGCAATTATGGAGAAGCAAACAGGGGGGCAGTGGCTAATTATTTTTAGCTAGGCCCTTACCACAGTTCTTGCCTTGCACCCCTTTGTCAATTTGTAAAGGCGCTTTCACTAGGATTGAGTCCTGGCTCTACCAAGTATTTGATGTGTAACTGTTAAGGCTCAGTTTCCTCTTTATGAAATGAGAACAATAATAGTCATTGTTTTGTTGGTGGCCATAGTATAGAATGAAATATTGTAACTAAAGTCATTCTAATAATTTGCTAATCATTCTTATGATGGTTTTCTTTAAAGGAGTTAGAGCTTTTAACAGTAGCTGTTGGCTTTATTTTAAGAAAATATATCTGGGGCTTTTGTTGGGAGGGGTGAGGATAAAAAAGAAGACTATTTTAGCACCTGTTTTATAAAAATGATACATGGACTTTCTAAACAAAGAATATATAACATCTAATCTTATAAAAGACCCTTATCATAACTTAAAGATCTCTAGTCTATCTTCTGTCATGAAATAAATATGTTGCCCACTAAAAAGTTGGGAAAATAGCAGTAGCAGATTGTAAACTATAAATAACATGGTGATTTTCCATTTTTAGGAATTCATGCACTCCAAATAATCATAGATGTATATAATCATATAGCTAAAGATATATTAATTAAAGCATTATTTATTTGAATAAAATTTATTGAGCATTTCATACAGGCAAGTGTACAAAGCATATGTATACAGTTTAGTGAATTTTTCACAAAGTGAACAAACCTGCATTCACCCAGATCAAGACATAGAACAACTCCGTATCTGAGAAGCCTTCCTCAAGTCCCACACCCATCAAGCCCATCCCAAGTGTAACCAATAGTTTGGCTCTATTCACCATAAATTGATTTTGTTTTGTTTTGAGCTTATATAAAAGGAATAAACTTTACCAGTACTAAACTCTAAGATCTACTCTCAAACTCTGTAAGACTTACGCATACTGTTACATGTACGAGTAAATTGTTCTTTCTCATTGTTGTATGGCATTCCATTGCTTAAACATAGCACAGTTGATTTTTTTCTGCTCTGTGCATATAGCCAGGGGTGGGTGTTCTGTGCCCTTCTGTGTGCATATGTTCAATTTACAAAGGTAATGCCAAAGTGGTTTTACCCAAAGTGGTTTTACTGATTGACACTCACACATATTCTTTAACATTTTGCATATTCAGTCTTTTGAATTTCAGACGATGAACTAGGTGTCAATTTCTATTCCCCTAGTGACAAGCGTGTTGCACGTCTTTGCATGTGCATTGCATTTTATATTCCTTCCATTGTAAATGACCCATTCAAAGTTTTTACTGTGGGTTTCTTGCTTTTCCTACTGATGTGTTGTTGATTTTTATATATTTGGAACATAAATTTATTTTTTTTCAGAGAAAAGCAATAATAATTTCTTTTCTTACTTTGAGGCTTGAAATTTTTTCTCTAATTAACTGTTTTTAATGAGCGATCTTTTCCTTTATGGTAAATGATTTTCATGTCTGGTTTATAATATCTTTGCCTACTTTAAGACATGCAGAACGAAGACAGTACAAACACACACAATTTAAGGGTAATTATCTGTGATAATTATCTGTGATATTACAAATTGTTATTTTCTTTTTGATTATTTCTATTTTGCAATATTTATGTAAACAGATGTTCTTGTTCTAGTTGAAAAAAAGAAAATCTGTTAAAACTAAGGGACAGTGACACTAAATTTGAAAAACAATATTCAGTCCCGTTTCATAGATTTTTCATGATGAAAAGGTAACATAAATATCAAAATATTATTTAACCAAAACACTGTCCTATGAAGGTGTTCATAGGCAAAGGCGGAGAGTATACGATGGTAAAAGCGATTTGATATTTTTTTAGTCAAATCAAAAATTTAAAAATGTTTATGGGTTCTCATCAGTGATAATTATCTGCTGCCTGCTGATGCCTTTTTACCAATTGGCGACCATCCAACTTGCAACTGCATATTTAATTAGCACATCAATTTATTCTCATTAGTGAGCCTGTGAGATAGTAAATAATTCAAAGGTTTTCTACCAACACACACATTCACACTAACTCTCCACCTTGCAGGTTGGAATCAGGAGACCAAATGGGTATGAATTCCTTGAGAATTTCTCTCCCTTGGAAAATCTTTTTTGAGAAAATGGAAGTGAATGATGTAATTAATTAGATAATTCTCACTCGTGTGGGACATGGGTTTTTCTTCATGCCCTTCACGAATTACAGAAAATCTAAAGGGTCTTTGTAAATGTGCTGACCAATAATCATGTGACTACCAAAATATTTCCCCCAATTTTAACTTCATTTGAACATTTCAGGAGATTGATTTGTTCATTTTCGGTTTGACCTTTGATTTTAATTCCTTCCAAGTCTTTAATATTTTTTTAGACATCAACTCAAAAGGCACAAAAACATTCAATCCTGAGACTTCCTCAAACAAGGTAATTTAGAGAATGCTTATAGCAGCTAGCAATGCCCACTAAGGTTTGTTGTACTCAATATGAATACAACAAATATTATCCTTGCCAGATGCTTTCCTGCATGTGGGGGGGTTAGAGTGGTGAATAAGGTGGACAAAATTCTCGCACTCAGGAAACACGCATTCTCATTAGGGAGGCAGACAGAAGACAAGCAAATAAAATAAGTTAATTGCAGGCAAAAATAAGAGGTATAAAAAAATAAAGCAGAACAATGTGAGAAGGAATAAAAGAAGAGGCAGACAGAAAACAAGCAAACAAAATAAATAAGTTAATTGCAGGCAAAAATAAGAGGTATAAAAAATAAAGCAGAAGGTTGTGAGAAGGAATAAAAATGATCAGAGCAGCGGTTCTCAAAGTGCAGGGAAGATATGGCATCTCCCCACTTCACCAGAAACGGAGGGGCAGGAATCTCAAGCCCATTTGCACCTCTGTGTGGAGTGTCCCTGTGCAGGACACAATCACAGCTACGTCTGGTGGTCTCAGCTGCATGAAAGGAATGAGTTACCTTTACCTCTACTGCTTGTGTCAACTCAGGGTGTGGTCACTTGATGGGTGTGCAAACCGTACAGTTGCTCAGGGCCTACACTGCAAAGGGAGTATGTCTGATGTAATGCTGTGGTGTTGCTATCCAGCTATTCTTGACGATTTTATCTTTGAACTTATGTCTCCTGAGTGAAGTGCGATAGGTCAGTGGAGCACGCACTTGAGCAGAAGAGTCACTTACAATATGACCGTCCTCTGTTCTTTGCTATCTGTTCCTATGTAAGGTCTACAGTGGCTCATTGAGCACAAAATTCTGGTGGACACGCAATGTGGGAACGTTTAACGAGACTCAAAGCAAGTACAGCAGGTCCTCAAATAACATCATTTCATTCAGAGTCCTTTCATGATAACACTCATGAGAAAAATATCTGATCCCGGGCCACTGTCTATATGTAGTTGGCATGTGCCCCCCCCCATGTCTGTGTGGGTTTTCTCTAGGGACTTCTGCTTCCTACCACATTCCAAAGCTGTGCCTATTAAGTAAATTGGTGCATGCACATGGCATGGGGTGGTGTCCTAGCCAGGCTCGGGTCCCACTTGGCACCCTGAGCTGCCAGGAAAGACTCCAGCCACTTGCAACCGCGACTGGAATAAGTTGGTAGGAAGATGAAGGAATGAATACAAATTATTGCAAAATAAAAATTCATAAAGTATACCATAATTATACAAATGCACAGCAACACATGTTGCAGTAGGAAAGCCCTCAAGGAAACCCACCCTCTTAGTTACCGCCATTTGTTTGGGAATTTCAGGGCTGCAGGAGGTGCTCCTGACATTTCTCTTTGTAAACGTTTTTTCCTTGATTCAATTCACCACCATCATGACTGCTTTCACTCACTGATTCACCCAAAACTGGGTATATCATTATCTTTCACTTGTTCTTAATTAATCTTTTTAAATGTATGCACAGCTCGTACCTATTTCAATGTTAACATTAGAAGTGTTAGGGGTTTCTATTTAGAAGTTTGGTAATGTTTTTGTGACCAGAAATACACTGTAGCAACTGAGTGATACCTCTTGTTTATATCAGTCAGCCTATGGTCAGATTGATTTCTTTATACGTCGTTTCACTTAAAGTCACAGTTTCCAAGATCCTAAGGCGTGAAGCGAGGACGTACTGTGTGAGGTGTGTGAGTTACAGCTGTGATTGATGCACAGGAGCAATGGCAGGCGTGAGACGCTACATTTTCCATTTGAGCCAGAATTTGCTTCTATCTCAGAAGACAATGTTCCAAGTGTGAAAATTGTCAGAATCAAAATGGAATCATTAAGCCGGGCGCAGCGGTGCACACCTGTAGTCTCAGCTACGAGGGAGGCTGATAGGAAGGTCGCTCGAGCTTAGAAGTTTGAGGCCAGCCTGGACAACACAGCAACCCCATCTCTTAAAAATATTTAAAAAGTTTGAAAAATTGGAGTCCCTAATGTTTAACAACAATAGAACCAAACCAAACCCCTGACAAACAGAGCTGGGCAAGGCTATGGAGAGAGAGTTCTCACCCTTGCATGCCTGACAATAGAACTATCGCAAAATGCTCTACAAAAACCACAGTCTTGCCCACAGGTCATCACAACCTTACACAAAAAATAATTTTGCAAAATCATCTGCCCAACAACTGCCTGTCCCACCTCCTACTGGCATCATCCTTATAACTGATCCTTATAATCAAGGATAATCATTTCAAAACAATTATGTAATCCTTCTCATTTTTTCTTTAAATATCTTTGTCTTCCTTTACCTCCCTAAATATGCACACAGTTTACTGTGACATGTGTATTCCCATTGCAACACTCTGTTCCCAAAGAAATAACATTTTCTTTTAGAGAGCCCCACCCTATTCCTTATGTCTGTTGATATAAGAAACATGAAGGATCGGGGAATCCTATCACAAGCTTTCTTATGTTACTTTTCTGAACTGGACAACCACTGGTGCTGAAAATGATTTCATAGAAGGAAACAGAAAGACATGGAAAACCAGAATTCCTTTTTCTTCCAGCCCTTTCTTACTCCTCAGTAAGCTGAGGGTAAGGGGCATCGGTAGAGTGTGTGCATGAAATAAAGACAGCTGAGTGAGTGAGTTTCTTGCAATGTTTCCACTATTCTGGTAAGAAGAAAATATATTTGTGTGTGTGAACTCTAAAATAGAGTTGCATAATTTTGGAATTCTGCATATGAGCTAAATGTTCAAATATTTGTACCTAAAACTAGCATTGCATAATATAAAAAGATATGGTTAAATTCATATCAATAATTTTATTTTATTTTACTTAGGAAATAGCAAATATTTACTAGAATATAATTAAATAGCAAATAAAATGTACATTATGGTAAAGAAGAGACAGACTAGGGAATAAAGGAAAAAGCTTAATATTTTAGCACCTTTAGCAGCCCTTACTTTTGGCTTTATGAATCAGAGACACCCCATATTTTCATTTTGTACTAAAATCTGCAAATTATGTATCTGGTTCTGCCTGTGGGAAACAAAATCCAACTCAGTTCCCGAGACTTTAGTAAAGAATCTAGATAAATTTGGGCAGAATGAAGGGAACGGACTGGTGCTAAAGTATTCAGAGATTAGCAACAGGGAGGGGGAGCCCTTCACCCCCCATCCTCCAACCCTCCAACCCTTACCCCCACTCCCACCCCTACCTGCAGGTGGAGGGGATAAATTATTTTCATCTCAGCCTGTGAGAGTGAGCAATTGGGGAAAACACGTTCTGACCTCTCTCTGCTCCTGCCCTCAGATCTCCTCCCTGTGCCTGACTTTGGCAAACTCGACTGGAAGCCAGCCCTCTGTGGAGTTTGAGGGATGCAGTCCCTGGGATCAGACTCTCAGGGCAACAAAACATGTCAGAGAAGGGCAAAGGAAGTATCTGAGGTGAGGACGAGTTGAGTATTATGGTGATAAAAAAATAATAATAATAAGCATTTAATTCCAGTCCCCAGTGTCTGGCACAGAGCTCCTAAAACCCTTTCCATCTCCTAAGCGTTAATAATGTCTTTTGAATGTTCCTGGCAGGGGCCCCTACGTAGCTGC
Organism: Microcebus murinus; assembly: GCF_040939455.1. Classification (NCBI taxonomy): domain Eukaryota; kingdom Metazoa; phylum Chordata; class Mammalia; order Primates; family Cheirogaleidae; genus Microcebus; species Microcebus murinus. Next base: position 7,137,324 of record NC_134119.1, on the reverse strand, counting down.
AGGATGGAGCCTGGTTTCCAGAAAGACCAAGCCATGATTAGAGGGTTGGAGCTTCTAGCCCCATCCTGCCCCCTTTCAGGGAGGGCAGAGGGACTGGAGATTGAGTCCAGTCACTGGTGGCCAATGATTTAATCAATCATGCCTACCTACATGAAACTTTCCTAAAAACCCTTAAAAGATGGGGTTTAGAGAGCTTCCACTTTCCATCAAAGTGCTCCAAAGGTGATGAGCTCTGTGGAATCTCTGCCCCTCCCCCCACCAAACCTTGCCCTGTGCATCTCTTCTGCTTGGCTGTACCTGAGTCGCATCCTGTATAATAAAACGGTAAATGAAAATATAATGTTTTCATGAGTTCTGTGAGCTATTCTAGTGAATTATCAAACCTGAGGAAGGGAGGGGGAGGAGAAGGTTATGGGGATCTAAGAACTTGCAGTCGACTGAGTTAAAATGGGTTAAAATGGGTGCTCTGTTTGCAGCTTGCATCTAAATTGAGGGCAGCCTGGTGGGGCTTGTGGGACCTGTGGGGTCTGCACTAACCCCAGATAGTGTCAGAATTGAATCGTTGGACTCCAAGGTGGTGGTAGAAAATTGGTTGGTGTCAAATGTGTTTCCATTCTTTCTCGATCATACCTAGCCGAAGGAGTTTATAGAAATAGGCAAACTTGGCACGTGTGTCCAAAGACAAATCTGCAATTTTTTCAATGCAAGAGTTGCCAAAATATTGAAGCCTTATTCATTCTCAATTGGGCCTGTTACGCAAATATGAAGGCAGGCAGAGAGAGAGAGAGAGAGAGAGAGAGAGAGAGAGAGAGAGCAAGCCAGCCCTGCATATAGTGACTGCCAGGCCATGGCTATAGTTTAAAAGGTTTTTGAAAATCAACATCTCAGTGTCCCATGGAATAAGTGGAGCTCGTTAAAGTAAGCCTTTTTAAAGTTATTGAATGTCTGACAAGAAGACATCCTTTTTATGAAAACCCTAAGAAACTTTTTTATGGTTTTAGGAGAGAAATTATACAGGCCCCTGCTAACAGTCCCAGATACTTGCTTACAGTAAGTGTATGAAGAGAAGGTGGGAGGTGGGGCAGGATCTGTACTTGGTAGTTGCTATGCAACAATGCATTTGGCCATTGCTATTCCAGATTTAACAACCTTTAGCTCATGCACTTTCTTGGACAGGCAGCTAATTTACAGCAAGTAGCCCTCACACTGATTCTACCTCTTCATCAGAAATGCCGGTGCCATGCTAAATTATGTGGTCCATGACATACCAAGGCATGGCAATTCAGGTTAATATACTGCTGGATTCCTACAATGTAGACTCTACAGTGATTATTAATGAAAAGCTGTGCTCAGTGTAAAATTAATGTGCCATGGAGCTATGTTTTGGCTCAATAAAAAAGCCAGATAACTAATCTCTGCTCCTGTTTATTAGCAGAATGCTGGGCTCATTATTGCCCAAGCAACTGGCAATATTCTCTGAAATGTCAGTCTATTGAGCTTTGATTAGGGACAGAGGGGACATTCTTCTTCACTGTCAGTGTTTTGTTTTTGTTTTTGTATTTTTCCTTTTCTACCCAAGTTCAACCCTGAGGTTAGGGGTGTGGTGTGTGTGTAATAGGCTACCTCCAACTAAGTTTTGTACTAAGATCATTTATTATAATTTCTGGAAGCACTTATGGAGCAAGGATGCCGTAACTAGTGCTGGTTTAGCCTCTTTGCATTCATCTCTTATGTAATCTTCATGATAGCCCATAAGATATTGGCACACAGTAGATTCTTAATAAATGCTCAATGAATGTTCAGCCTAATGTTAGCCACTGTGGAGCCTGTTCCTTTTTCTTTTGTCGTGCAAGCCCTCCTCCCCGCTTAATCTGGTAACTTCACCTGAATCTCTTCTACCACCATCATGACCGTGGTGATGGGCATGTCACCTAGACCAGCCAGCAACCGTGCCTCACTCCTTCTACCATAGCTCAGGAACCAGGAGTGGGCCCAGGCCCAGGCCCAAGCCAATCAAAGCACTTCCAAAGCCTTTGAGACAGTCCACAGGTGTGAAAAGGCCCCTTTCCCCTTCTCTGATCGTGCAGTTGATATCACAGGATTAGGGGCAGGGTGAGAAGAGCAGGGTGCTGAGGGCACAAAATTTAAGGCATCATCGATTCTCAGCATCAGGCAAGTGCAGAGTTGCTACCTGAAAGTAAATTCTCTCCTGAGTATTCTGTACCCAGGTATCTGCCTTTCTGGCCACAGCCCTGTGCCAATCCAGGTAAGGCATGAACCAAGAAGTGCCAGCCAGCAGCCATTCCTTTAGCCACATGAAGAAATCCATTTCAATTAAAGACAGTAAAGTCAATATGCAAAGTAGGCCTACCCATAGCATTTGCAGGGCCCAAGGCAAGTGTGCAAATGAAACCCACATATCATATGTCTAAATATTTAAACTTTTTTAATAAGCCTATGCCAACAGCCCTGCTGGCATCTGTGCCCAGTGACCATAGACATTCCCAGGGTCTGCCCTCAGGACCCAGAGGTTGAAGGGGCTGCACTCCTCCACGGCCACCCCAGCCTTGCTCCTTGCAAACCTGAATTATAGCAGAGATCTGCTGGGGGGTGAGGGGCAGTGGACAGAGCTGAGCCTGGGCTCAGGACTCTTTGGAGATGAGTCCCCTGGACCAGTCACTGAGAAACTGATGAGGGGCCAGTGTAGAAGGGTTTCCTTCCCTCACACCTCACTTTCCTGAGGTAGAATTTCCAGGCCATTCTAGGATGTCCAGGACCCCAGAGGGGAAAAAAAGGTGTAAGTATCTGTAGGACTCAGTCTTCCAAAAATCTCAGTTTGGGTTTTATAGTTTATATCAAAGCATCCCATCTCAGTGTTCCAGGACAAGGGCTTTAAATTTTCTCTCCTGTAATTCCTGTGCACAAAAGTCACCAAACTTAGTGTTTATCAGATTGAAAACAAACAAAGAAAAACAAACCCAAGAAACAGAAATGTTTGTGTCTCAGGATCAGCATGAAGCAGGGCCCCTAAGGCAAAAATCCCTACGCTACAGAGTCTAAACAGACAGACATGGTCTCCAAAGAGCAAGGCCCCCGAAGGTGGAACATCCCTTAAGCTCAGAGCTTGCCTGCACGTGGCTGGAGCACAATTCATCCTCCATTCCCAGACTGAGTAAGTTGAGTTGGCTCTGGGGCTTCCAAACCCCACAGACAGTGGAAGAGTTCTACATTCAATCTGAGAGTGGGAGGTGAGACTTGAAGGAGAAAGAGGAGCTGGCCAGGTGACGTGCAGGGGGAGGAAGAGGGTCCTGGAGCTGGCCAGGTGACGTGCAGGGGGGGGAGGGTCCTTGCTAGATAGAGGATGTCAGGTTAAGGCAAGAAAGCATTTAGCAAATTCAAGGAACTGAAATGTGTCTCACAGAAAAAGGGGAGGGGGAGGAGAGAAAGGGAGAGAGAAGAAAGAAGGGGAGGGGTGGAGGAAGGGAGAGGGGGCAGAGAGAAAGAGGGGAGAGAGAGAGGAGACAGGGGAGAGAGAGAGAGAGAGAGAGAGAGAGAGAGAGAGAGAATTGAGATTGAGAATGTGAATGTGAATGTGATTGGGGAAGTTGACAGGAGCCCCATCAAGTAGGGTGTTGTGACACCGGCAAATCATTGATGAGTTCTAAGGAAATGACTAACAGGATCTGATTTAGGCTTTTCAAGGTTCATACTGTGGATTGGGGGCGGGTGGTGTCGGTAGAATGGACCCAGCTGGCATCCCACTTGGACCAGCGCAGTGGCAGTGGGCACGCGTGTTGGGATGCATGACATGAACATCTGTCTCCCATGTCCAGGTGCCAGGTGTATTTCTTACAGGCATTTTCTACCCCAAATTGTTTCTCTCTCAGATGTTAGTTCAGCCCAACTTTACCCGTGACACAGAGCAGGCTAGCTACCGCAGGAGGGCTTTTTATCTCCATGTGAGATTAGAAGCAGAAAAAGTTCCCTGGGTCAACAGAATGGCCACATAGACTGTTGGAGTTTTAAAAATACCCCTTTAGAGCAACTTCTGCATGATATGAACTGGAAGAACAAAGAAAATAAAGCTTTGGTAAATGTGAAACCCTCTCAACCTCTCTACCAGGCAGGCACAGTTTTAAAATGTCAGACTAGACACAGCTCAAGAACAAAGGCTGCTTCTGCACAGGCAAAAGAAGTGTACTTCTGCACAGGCAAAAGAAGTGTACATACAAGAAAACTGCCTGTCTAAATCTATCCACAACTATGCCTGAATTATCTAGACAGTGTAGGCAAAAATGTATTTAATTATTGAAATAAGATCTGGATAGCATGACTTTTGTTTGCACGTATCAAGAGCCATTCAGGAGGTCTTTGACGTCAGTTTTCTGTTTTCTTTTTTTTCCCCTCCCTACTAGATAAAATGTTGGGAGAAATATTAAGCAACTCAAAATGATCTTACTCCAATATTTATCAATCCAACACTTTGCTATGGATAAAGTGTTAACTGAGACTCTGGCAGGCTATATTATGGGATTTGGAAATCTTATCCAAAAGCATACTTCATCTCAAAAGATGAGCTTGTACATGATTTGATAATAGACTCCCTTTCTCACTGTAGAAAGAATCCAAAGGCAAATGTAAACAGAGATAAAAAATGAAGAGGCATTTAAGGCAGAGGAATGCCAAATGACCAGCTTTCGTGATCTGTGTTGGGAGAATGGAGTTTCTTAGTGTTCAAGAAAAAGACTATTTTTCTTGAACAAATCCACTCAACAGGGCAGGCTGAATGAATCCATTAAATGTCTTTTAATCAAGAGATTAGAACTTAGTGCTCTGTCTGTATTCTAGTACATATCTGTAGACAGGGATTATCAACCTCAGTGCTACTGGCATTTTGGGCTACATAGTTCTTGGGTCCACGGGCAAAGGGGGTGTTCCTGTGTATTTGTAGGATGCTTAGCAGCATCTCCGATTTCTACCCTCTTGACACCAGGAGCACTGCCTCACCCCCCAGTCACGGCCACCAAATATGTCTCCAGGCATTGCCAAAAGTCCCCTGGGTGTAAAATCAATCCCAGTTCAGAAACATGGTTGCACAGGAAGATGTTTGAGCAGCCAAACCTCAAATTCTTTTAAAGAAATCGCCTTTGGTCATCAAGATAAATTCACCTGTCTGTTCTCCCATTACAAGAGATGCAGAGATACTTGAAGGTTCATTTAGCTAAATCCATAGTCTCATCAAACTCAACAGGGCCCAGGGAAGGTGAGGCGATCTAACCTTAGCCAATTAGGTTATTTGCTAGACTGTGAATCTTGACTGGAGAGATGTGATGAATGAAGAAATGGTTTGAGTTTATTCATTCCAGGGGCAAGACCCTGGAGTGCTTGCTTCCTGTTGTTGATACCTGCTTCTTCCAAGTTTGGTCTGATGGTTTTCCCTTCCAACTTAGGAGCCTCCCTTATTGGGTTTAGTACATTGCAACTGAAGAACCTTTACTGAAACAGACCCTCTGCATTCAGTTTCTCATTGAATCTAGTAAAAACAGTTTTGAAAAGCAACAATTAAAAATCAATTAAAACAATAGAAAATTAAACAGAATTCTGTTAAAACAATTTTTAAAATCAAATTGCTTTTTTAGTCAAACAACTATAATTTAAGCAATATTTATTGAATATCAGTTATGTGTCAACATCCTACTATGTGGACACAGAGTTTGTCTCTTTCTTCATAAATAAATGTCTTCTTTGCTTACGGTAACCAAAACAATGATTTAGTTATTCAAAACAAACAAACAAACTAAAACATTGTATTGATGACAGTAACCATTTTTAGTGGCAAAACTCAAATTTCAAAGAAAATTCTTTGTTGAACCTTAAAATATAATAATGAATAAAAATAGCATTTTGTTAGTTTACCTTTTTGAGTTCACTTATGTAACATGTATACACTTTCAACTACATCAATGTCCTTTCGATGACTGTAAATATTTTAAATTTAAAACATTTAAATGATATTTAGGGACTTTAATTTTCTTCAACATCCAGATCATCTCTCTCTCAAAGCTCTCCATCTTTTCATGCAACAAATCAGTTTATTTCTGTAGATGATTTATCATACGTGCCAATTATCAAATTATCACCTTTCATCCCAAATCTACACTTCAGCGCCTGCTCAGCAATGATGGAATGGAACCCTGTAAATGTCTCTCCTCTGCCAGCTGGCCCAATGTTAACCTCTCTCAGCAGGGGCACCTGGAGGGACACTGGGGAAGAAAATAGTTCATCTTCTTAGTTCTGGTATGTTTTCTCAGTAGAGAGTTGCATGGTGCATGGCTTTTGCTATTTCTAACTCCAGCGGTATAGACAGCCTCTGCAGTGCATGTGGCTGCACAGCTGTGGTTCCTGCCATGTGTGACATGAAGCAAACAGCAGCATGTGGCATCTCCCTGAAAACAGCTCCCCTCTGGCTCACGTGGCTTCCCAGTGAGTACTGAGGCATGCATGACACCACCCTACAGACAGCTTACCACAGCACCCCAGAGAGATTCCTAGAGGGTCCTGCTGGTGCACTTTCCAGTGAACATGACTCCATCCTCCCTAGCAAAGTCTAGGTCACAGCTGTGGTGTGAAGAGACCCTCTCCTTTCAGCACTCTATCTCAGCCCAAGGGGTGGATGCTACTTTCTACATGTTCTTCCCGTATTCTTTAGAATTCTCTTTACCTCTTACTAGCCAATCCCATTACTCAAATCCCCTGTTAAAATTTAATAATTCCTTTATATTGATCTTTTCACGTTCAGACCACTAGGTGGTTCCCATTTGCATATTGGATCCCGATTCATCATTTTTTTTAAATCACCAAAGTCCTTGTCTGCTAATTTCAACATGTGCATCATCTATGAGTACTGTCCATTGATGTCGTTTTCCTTTGACCCTAGATCACAGTTTTCTGTTTCTCTGGATTCTATTAATTTTTGATTGTATAGATAGATATTGTGCATAATACTTTGTAAAGACTGTAAGTTCTTTTATCTTCTAAAAAATGATGAGCTTGGGTTTTGCCCTAGCAGGTACTTGAATTACTGGAAGATTTTCTTGATATTGTGGGGACTTGGTTTAAAGCTCTACTATGGAATCATATCATTTTTATACTTAGTCATGACATCGATACCTTAGTCCTAGGACATGGTCCCTACTGTTAATGCATGGCCATTTTGAATGGAAAGCCAAGGTATATATTGAGCCCTGCGATTTTGGCAGGATTTTAACTCAAAACTCCGTCTCTTTAAGCACTGGGCAGGAGCTAAAGTCTGCCAAATTCCTTTAACTTTATAGGTATTATTTTTCCTGGGACCGTTGGAATTCCACTCCACAAATGGACATATTAGAAGTCAATAAGTGGATTCAGGGCGGTTTTGTGCACAACAGGGGACTCCTCCCTGTGCCTCACTCCTTTCTGGGATCCCTCTCTTTCCAACCACACTGGCATCTCAAACTCATAACTCTGACCCCTCAGTCATTTTCTGATCGAGTTTTATACCACATTCACAGCATGGACAACAAATTCCATCAGGGGAAAAAAAACATATAAATGTGGATCTCACCCAGCAGGACCCCTTCTTTCAAGGTTTTGTCTCTTCTTATTTCCACCTACCTTTTTTTTTTTTTTTTTGCTTTCCTGTGTGATATCAGTCATATAGTGCTGTATGTAGGCAGACACAGCCCAGAACTTAGTGGCTTCTAACGGTAACTGTTCGTTTAGCTCTCGCGTCTGTATGCTGGCTGGGAAGTTTCATCTGAGTTGGCTTGGCTGACTTGTTGGGCTCACTCAAGTACCTGTGACAGCTTGTGTCTGGATTGTCCAAGATGCCCTCACTCTCGTATCTGGTTGGTGGCGGTCTGTCAACAGGGACAAGTGGGCCGTATGTCTTTCATCCAACAAGTCGTATTGGATTTCTTCATATCATGGTCACAGGTTTTCAAAATAGCAAAAGGGGACGTCTTAATGAACAAATGAGCAGGTGCTTTCCAAGCTTCTGCTTGTGCCATGTTGTTAATGTTTCATGGTACAAACAAGTCACATGGCCAATCCAGGTGCAAAGGATTGAGAAATAGACTCACCTCTTGATCGGAGAAACTACAATGTCACATTGTAAGGGTGTAGATGCAAGAGGGGGACTAATGGTAGTCTCTTGTACACTCTACCACAAATTCCTTCAAAATGTTTTTTAAATATCCACAGTTTATGGTTGGTTTTAGAAGTTGGGTTGGCCTAATACATGCTATTCCACTATTGCCACATATGTACTTGCTGGATATTTTTTTTTTTTACTTGCTGGATTTTTAAGAGAATGTAGCTGCCATATGTCATTTGCTTTCTTGTATTACCTTATGTGATCTGGTTTTGAATTTGCTTACACAGCTATCTGTGGTCTGGTATAGGCTTAGATATTAAATTAAAGGAGACTGTGGCACTACAAAAATCCAGATTATGCCTACTATATGGAGGATACCTTCTACGTAGGAGATAACTAAGCCTGATTCAAATTCCCACAGTTCAAGTCAAGCTTTGATATGGTGTGATTTTTAATAAAAGGCAGTTTGGAAATAATTCTAATCTCTCCAATTTTGTATAAAGTCAGAATTTTTATATAATTGCATAACTCAGTTTCTAGTAAAATAAAGCCCTCATTCATATACGTGTGTGTGTGTGTAAATATATATATATATATATATATATATATATATATATATATATATATGAGAGAGAGAGAGAGAAAGAGAGAGAGAGAGACAAAGTATAAAGAAGCTTTATTCCCAGGGTGTGGTGTAAGGTAAATTAACCTAACAATGCACGTTAGTATATTTTTCAGTTTCAGTGTGTTATTGCTTGCCATATAAAATTAGATAGAGCAGAATACGTTATATTTTTAAAAATTGAATATTTTAGTGAAATTCAAATTAAATACTTTGCATAGTCCTTGAATTATCTCTGCTAGAAGGAACATAGTTTTAAGTTATCCATAACCTACGTGGTTTTTGCCACAAAAGCATGAGTAGCTTGAGAGCAGAATCCCTGTCTCATTGTTGTATCCTAAACTCTTAAGAAGCAATAATCCTTAATACTTTTCTTAACTGAGGCTTAATCAAATAATAAAGTATCAACAACTTGGCGAGTGATGAGATAAGTTTTGGTCCTGGATGGTTTCTCTTGCAATAAATTCTGTGAATTGGGCACCATAAATAGCATCACTTATTCATTTATTCAGTGAACACCATTGAGCCCATATTACATAGCCAGGTGCTACGAAAAGTCCAGTGGCTACGAAGGAGAATACTGAATAGTTTTTGTGCACATGCAATGCACGGTATAGAAATGACAATAAATATCATTATGGAAATTGCCATTAACTTGTACATTGCTGCTTGACATATAAAATGGTGAAACCACTTCAAAAACAGTTTGTCAGTTTCTTAAAATGTTAGGCATTTTAAGATAAATATTAGCCCAAGAGATATAAAAACATATGTTCACACAAAGACTTATTTGAGAATATCAGTTACTAGCATTATTCATAATAGCCAAAAGGTGGAAACACACTAAATGTCCATCAACAGGTGGATGGATAAACAAAAAGCAATGAAATAGCTTTCCACAATAAAAAGGAACAAAGTCTTAATATAATACATACATACACCATAAAAGAGGCTAAAATAAATTATGCTAAGTGAAATAACAGATGTAAAAGACCACATGCTGTCTGAGCCCATTTATATGAAATGTCCAAACAAAAGGCAACTCAGTAGAGATAGAAGATAGATTCCCAGTTGCTCGGGGATGGAGGTGTGAAGAGGGAGTGACTGCAAATGAGCATGAGGTTTCATTTAGGGGTCAAGGAAATGTTTTAAAATTAGATGGCGGTGATGGTTGCACAATCCTACAAATTTACTAACAACCATTGAACTGCTCACTAAAAATGGGTACATATTATGGTTTGTAGGTTATACCTCAATCATGCCATTAAAAAAATCATCATTAAAATGATGTACTACATTCTGGAGTCAGAGAAGGCCTGAAGTCCATTTAAAGAATGATTAAAGTTACTCTGAGAAGTGTCTGCAGTGATGGGTAGTCTGAGAGGTTACCACGGAGATTTGAGACAGTGTGATGTGTGTTGTGTGTGCACTTGGTACCTGTGTGCAGAGTCTGCAGTCATCTGTGGTACAATGAGGTCGACATTGGTAAGAGGGATGGACAGAAATGTAGTAAGTGGCTTGACCATAAGGAGTCTGTGTGTCGTCTCTCAAAAGCAGATTTTTATTCTGTACTTGATATTTTGATAGTTGTAAACCCGATTGTCACCTAGTCAGCCTTGCGTCTCAAATTAGGGACAAGGGTCATTTACTGTTTGTGCAGGATGATCAAGGAGGGGAGAGAAGCAGACTTGTATTAAGAGGGCACTGATTGAGGCAGGGGGACCAATCGTGAAGTTGGTGTAATACTTAAGATGAAACATAATGACTGCAACTTGGGACTTTAGAGAACACACACTTCTTTAAAACTGGCAGGACTGGTGATTGATTAGATGTGGGGGGGAAAAGGTGAGCATGGAATCATGGATGAATTTCAAAACTTTGGCCTCTGTGAGTGGATATGCAACTATTCCAATGGCTGAGATAGAGAAGGCAGCAAGGCCTGCTCTAAGGAGAAAGATGCCTGTCAGTGCCTGGTGGCCCATTCCTGGTGACAGTCTTGCAGCAGAGCATTGGAAATATTGTAAGAAACTCCCAAAATAAGCCTGTATTTGAAAGTCACTATCCTGATAGTTGAAACCATGGCAGTAGATAACTTAGCAGGGTAAACGTGTAGATTAAAAAGAAATGTAAGTAGAGGATAGAATCCCAGGTGACTACCAAGGACTAGACCAGAAAATTATTTTGCTGCTTTTCAAGCAGTATTTCCTAATGAACTGAGTATGATTCTTGTCTTTTAACCCACTTTTACTAAACTATTGAACATTTTGTCTCTTTTGTATACTGAGGCAGACTTGGCAACAAATTAAAGATGGTCTGTAAGAATGGAAGAGAAATACCCTCAAACATTTCCTATATCCCTGGTCTGTTTAGATTTACCTGCTAGTGGGACTAACTAACTAACACTTAAAGATGGATAACCTACTTATAATGCTTTAAAATACCTTTACTTGATAAGATAATTTGCCAATTGCAAGAATGAATTGAAAGCGGCATATTTCTGTCTTTTCTATTTCAAAGGAATTACATTTTTCACTACTTCAACTGCAAGAGAGCACCAAAATATTCTTTTAATAAAACATTACAATTGCCTGGAAAAGGGCAGGAATTCCACAGGCTTGATCAGAGCATCAAGTTGGTTGTTGTTTTTTGTTTTCCTCTTGCGGTTTATATTTATTGCTAATTTGCTGGTAATTTTTTTTTAATTGGCTTGTAAGTTCTTGGAATTGTAAGAGAATTTAGAGGTCATCTAGTTCAATTTTCTCAATGTAATCAACAGAATGCTTAAACCATTCTGCTCCCTGATGGAGGAATTCCTAGATGTAGCTTTGAATTTGTGGCTTTTACAGAATGTTGGAGGTAGAAGAAAACTTATAAATAAACTTCATTTACTCCAAAGTCCCACACTTGTAGACCATGGACCAAGTCTGCCCATAACCATGATTTGTTTGGCTGGCTTGCCCAATATTTCATAATAAATTTAGTTAGTTATAAATTTCTTTGAAAGGAAAATTTGTCATAAAATGGAATTTTTTTTGGCTCTTCTTATAATTTTTTATAGAAAAGTAGAAAATCCTGGGGCCAGCTACTCACATTAACAATCGGCTAGAACTGAGCAGAGGCTTCCCTTCTTAAATGTGTTGCCAGAGTTGTTAGCCTCTTCCTGACAGCCCCACTTTTTCCCCTGCCTACGCTACATGGAACCTTGAGTTTGAGGCATCTAAAATAGACGAACACAATTTCTCGTGTAAGCGATATTAATCAAGTGTCTACTAAGTGCTAGAATGTAAGATTCATGAGGGCAAACTTATTATCTGCTCTAGCTCCAGCACCTAGGACAGGGCCTGGCACAGCACAGGCATAGGGACAATATGTTTTGAATAAAAGAATGCTGTTTACTGAAGATATAGATGAAGCTTTTATTGTGAGGCAGCTCAAATGGGCAAGAAGAACCAAAAGCTATCATAGAACAAGATGATGACAACTTTCAGTATGTCGTCCATGAGAAAACAGAATCATTTTCGGTAAGAATATCAAGTAAAACAAAAAAACAAAATATACGGGGCAAATTTTTAGTTGAAAGAGTTATACATCAAGAAATGTGGAAATAGGATGTTCCAGTTGTATGTTGGCTAATTTATTAAACTACATTCCCCTAAAACCAAAAATTAAAACTCAACATTATTCTACCATAATTTCTTGCCCAACATAATTTATCATTTGTAGTTATTACTTGATTATTCTGCATATACACATGGAAACCATTTTTAAATGTGATTTTAAACTATTTCTGTTAAGATATCTGAGCATACTTTTGCCCATCCAATTCTATGCCAGAGGAAAGTAATTAGTCACTTATATGATAATTATTGCATTTCTAAGACAATTTGAGACTAAAGCTGGTACTATTTTCTTTTAAGTGTGCAGAAATAGCATAATTTACTACTTATTACATGTAGCTGTTATAGGAGTTCATGAATATTTCGGGATAAAAATGTTCAACATAGAGCAACTCAGCGTCTCCATTAAGGAGATTCAGATTTGCAAAGCTCATAGCATTCATGCCAACATCTGTCTAACACAGGAAGTAAGTCTGGTGATAGTGGCATGAGCTTGAATTCGAGCTCTCTACTATGAGATTCTGGGCACCTTCTTAATTGAGTTATTGTTCTTGGTGACATAGAACCTGGCTGAGATAAAACACTTTTGGGACTAAGACCAGCAACAGATGTTGTGCCATCCTATCACTTTAGTTTTTAGTGATCTATTATTTGCCTGGGTTGGTAATGTTGATGTTGGTAAATTTAGACTATTTATCTAGAATTTAAGTCACAAATCTGTTCAATGATTCATACAGCAAAAATTCCCAGAGACTTGGGATGTAGCTTGGGACAGCTGGATGTAGAAATGTCAGCAGCTGTTCAAAATGTCTCAACTTCATTCGGCATAAGTTAGAACAGAGCCCGAGATCATCTGTTCAGGTGGAAGCTAAATAGTTGGCATGAAATACATAACGTAAAGTTGCAGAGAGAAATTCGCCAGGATGATTGACAGCTCGTCTTTATTCTTTCAAAGCATCTTCTCCTCCTTTTTTCAGTCTGAAAAATGATCTTTTCTTTTAGGACAATATAGGTAATCATGCCATCTATAACTAATGCTGAAACAGAGACCCAATATCTACTTGAGTCATTGATCCATGGATAAAAACTTAGGTACCATGTCAGAAACCTGGAATTCAAAAAATTTCAAAAGGAAATCCACCATCCAAATTGGGTGAAGGGTAGTGAGTCCAGGGGAGCACACGTACTCTTCCTTGCCCATGGTAGGCATTGCTAATCAACCGGATGCTCTTTACTGTGAGGCCAGGGAAGGCAATACTTCTCAGGCCCATCCTTCAGACAGACAGGTGCTTTAGCTTAGAGGGTGAAGCCTACTCACTAGACCTGGTAGAAGAACCAGTTTGCAGGGAGCTAGTTTACTTTCCCCAAGAGATCTGACTGGAATGCAGACCAGGACTGCTGCTGAGTCACAGTGTTATGTGTTACTTTAGTAACAGCCAACAGTGGGTACAGAATCTCTCCAAATTCTGCTGAGGATAGGGCCTGCAGATCAAAAGGAAGAAACAAATCTCCTGGAACTCAGTTTCTCTGAGCAATGGTACCTGCCACTTTCAGAAAAATGGCTCATTTTACTGAAGTAGATTTTTTCTTTTGATTTAAATGATCTTATTGACTTACATTACTTGGAAAGATATCTGTTTCCCATTCACGTTGAATTGTATGAATATAGCTGAATGTCACTTATTATATCAATAAAAGGTGCTTTTATGTGTTCTGAGAATCTAAGAATGTGCCATTCTTCATAAAACCCCATTACCGATGGGGAGAGTGTGTCATATTCTGGATAGGATGTTCTGTCACTGGCTGGTCCTAGAGCAAATGTTATTGCAGATTATTTACAGACAAGGTTACATTTTGTTCCTTCTGTCATTCACCAGTGAGCTTGTGACTCTCTGAGCTATGTGCCCTTTGTCACCATATTCATTTGTTCTTGCATGAATTTTAACATTACCCATTTGTATTCAGGTTTCTATTTGAATATGACCAGCTAATTCTGGATCCTGTCAAATTCTCCTCTGCATGTCTGCGGTAGCCGTTATGAGTCTCTTATTGCTGTGTTATAACTTTATAGCTATCCATCAGCAGCGTAAGACATTTTGTCTATTATGACCTGATCCTCTTAAATGGCTTTTTTCACATTTCTTCATCTTTGGGGAAGTACAGTTCAGAAAATGGCCAAGGGCATACATGAATAAGTCATGTTGTTAAAATCTTAGAGGAGTGCCATCGATGTAACCCTAGCCTCCCATTAGAGTTCAGAGCAAGGTTGCATCTTAAATATGCTTTTTGCAACATTTCCCCCCAAATATTCTATGATTTATAGATAAGTAAGCATTGTTTCATATTATAGTGATCCAAATGCATTTTTATTTAATTAAGTTTTGTTCCATCTAAAATGTCATGTCCCTTAAACAGATGTGAAAGTAAAATGGAAATATTATAGGCAGGCAGGCTAATGTGGCATTACCTAAAATGAGATAATTGATACTGATCGTTTTCTTTTCTGTTTCCTTTTATGTTGACTGAAGCTGATATGGAGATCTGGGGTTGCAACGTTACCATCTGATTGGAAACCTTTTATTCTTATTCTCTTTTGCTGACAAATCCCAAATTAGGGCCTTGCAAACTCCTTCCGACATGCTCTCTTTTATCAAACTATCAAAATTTAGAGAGCAATTCCTTTTTATAAACACTCCGTACATATCCCAGAAAAACATTATCAGTGTAAACAGCATAACAACAAATCTTACCTCCCAGTGTCTTTTCTTTAGAGGAAAAGAAGAGAAAAAGTAAAATTCAGTGGGTGAAGGGAGTCCAGAGTAGACAAGGTCTTGGGACAGGGTGGGAGGTTATGAGAACTCAGCACTATTGTACACTAATAGTTCTCGAACTTTGTCATATATCAAAATTACCGAAAAGATGATGAAAAATTCCAGTGTCTAGATTGTACCCTTTACCAACAAAATCAGAACATTTGAGGGTTGGATCTAGACACAGGAATTTTTTTTTTAAAACTTCCCTGGTGATTCCAAAGTGTGCTCAAGTTTGAGAACTAGTGCTGTAGCCTATACAACATTTTTGCTAAAGAGAGGATGATTATAGCACTAAGTTTCATTATGGCCTTTGACTGACCCTGCTGGTTTGTTAATCAAACATCTGTTCTCAACCCCTTCTCTCCCATGGGCATCCATTTCAGACATACTGGTTCTCCTCCTCTTCTTAGCTGGTGGTGGGTTTTGAATTGGTTGTGACACAGGGTGCGTACGTGATGTGGAGTATGGATTGAAGGAAAACAGTGGAGACACCTGTGAGGCTCTGACAGTAATCCCAGCTAAGAGATCACGGTGGCCTGGGTCAAGGTGAATGCAATGGAGGTGGAGATAAGAGAATACCTGAGAGCTATTTAGGAGTTGGACTTGACAGTGATTGATGACTTGATTGTAAGTCAAGTTGGAGACAGAAGGAGTTGGCCAGAATGACTCTGGTTTCTGACTTTAGCAACTCAACAAATGTGAGGGTATTGTTTTCTCTGTTTTCAGCATTTCAGATCTCAGCAGACTTGGGGTGGGAGATGATTTCATGTTTGGATAGGTGCACTGAGGTGCCCCAATACTTACTGGGAGTGTCAAATACACACTTGGCTTCCATTGCTGAAGAGGTTTGGTCTGGAGATGGAGACTTAGGAATCTTCAGACATGGGGGAAATTGAGATAACCAAAGACTTGTGAAATTAAAGGTAGAAACATAATCCTGGAGAGAACCCTAAAGATGGGCCAAGGAAGAGAAGCTAGAAAAGTCAGAGAGGTCAACAGGTGAAAAAGCAAGAGAATGCAATGTCACAGAAGCAAAGAGAAAAAAGTATTTCAAGGAGGGTAGAAAGTGATCCATGAGGTCAAGAAAAATAAGAACTAAAATAGACCAATGAATTTAATGGTTTAGAAGACTTCCACAAGATCAAGTGAGCAGGGGATTATTACACAGTGCCCTGCTATGTCTATGAATGCATTTGTGAACAGAAAGTACTGCATGAATATTAGTTCTCTCCCTTGTATTAAATCAGAGGGGCACACTTGTTTATCTCATATCAGAATCACCTACCCATCTATTACCTCAAACTTATGATTAATAAATATTTGGTAGTTCAGAGAATCAATGCACCATGATACATTATAACTGCTGGGAAGACTTTTGCAATTGTTTCAGATTTTTTTAAAAAATATTTTTATGTTAGTTTTGAGATCTTTGAGTTTAATCCATCCCTTTAAACTTTCATTTGGAGAAAGTCTATTCCTAGGCCCTGAGGTTTTCCCAGTTTCATCAGTATAGTCCTCAGAATTTGGAAACGAATTCCAAATAGGTGCAGACTTTGAAATACCAGTTCCTTTTTTACAGCCCCGCAATTGGAAATGATGACTTTTACTTTGCCTATTATCAGTTTACAAACAGATATGCCTACTGCAGAGTATACTTTGCTTTAATGTAGACAGATTCTGTACTATCAGCTGTTTCCATCTGCTTTCTAGTCTTTTTCTTTTGTAAACGTTCTTATAGGAATAGAGAATATAAAAATGTTCATTATATAAATATAAAACCATACACTTAGTAATTTTGCTGTTTTAGGGAATTTTATTATGTTCTTAGTTGTGGAGATAGAAATGATAAAATAATTAAGTATAATATTGCATTATAAAAGTAATATCTATTTATTAGAGATTCAGTAGAAACCATATAATAGCATAAAAAAAGAATAAATTTTGATTTGTTCTTTGTATTTTGCTACAAATACTTTTAGTGTTTTAAAAAATACTTATGTAATAAAAATTCCATCATGATCTAAAACCTGTTTTCTAAATTAATTTAACTCATTTTTTCTTGGTCAATATGAGACCATTTTTTTCAAGCCAGGAAATTTTCTATGATAGATACACATTCATACACACACACACACACACACACACACACACACACACACAATTCCACTGCATGGCTAGATCGAAATTTATTTAAAGAGCCTCCCATGGTTAGATATTTAGATCATTTCCAATTTTTCAATAATATAAACAGTCCTTCAGAGCATGTTTTTGAAGCTAAATCTTTGTACACTGCTTTGATTTTTACCTCAGAATACATTTTTGAAATTGAAACTGCTGGGATAAAATGTAGACATATATAAATTATTGATAAATAATGTGAAGTTGCCAACCATTAAAAAATTTACACAAGTAATATGTACTGAATGTAGGAAGAAATATAAGAAAATGAGAATCGCTTTGAATCTCATCGACCTAACTTCCCATTTTTTGAATAATCTTATAGACCATGTTTATTAAATATGCCAGGTTCTTCTCCTATCCCCAATCCTTTTGGGGGAAACCAGTATATAGTATAATATAACACAAAACATATAGTATACAATGTATCATATATTAATATATATGTGATATAGATATATAATAACTAATGATTTGCCATTTTCTCTACAGAGATCCTACACATTGACCATTTTTCTCTTATTTTTAAATGGAATTTCATGTTTTCTTTTTTGTTATGGCAATTAGATCACTTTATATGTTCTAGATAATTGTTACTATACAAGCAAGCTATAAATATAACATATTTCACTTGTAACAGGTCAACTTACTACACTCTTAAGACATAATTTTTCAGGCAATTTTTGTGGTTTTTATAGAAAAAAACTATTTTTTTAGAAAAACAGGGTAATTTAGTTTCATCATCTCTGAGAATTATTCTTTTTTTTTCTGCCTGCCTTCTCTCATTTCATCCTCTTTTTTCCCTTCCTCCCTCTCTCCCTTCATCTCTAGTTTTAGTTACAACCTGCTGCACAGTGCTACATGAAAGAACTGTGATAATTATGCATGTTTTACCCTTTAGTTTTAAAGAGTAATATCTATAGCATTTTTATTAAGTGCTATATGAGATTGACTATGATGTAGTATGAATGTTATTTTTTAATAATGTAACCATGATATTCTTGGCAGATCTGGTGTTAATGTGCTAATATTTAACTTACGATTGTGTTCTAATTTGGTTCTAAATTTTTACCCCTCCCATGATTTGATCTTAGGACACACTTAACCTGACTTTTTAGATCTATTTGGTTTTTTTCTCTACCATAAAGAAGGGATTTGCTCAGGACTAATTTCCTGCTCTATTGTTTCTGGTCTCTGGAGCCACATTTGACATTTGCAGGTTCCCAATAATGTATTTTTTTTTTAAATAAATGAATATTGAATAAAAGAATCAGGCATATGAGTTAAGTCTAGAGATTTGTTTTAGGAGATGTCCTCTGATAACTTTTAAATGCTTTTATTATTGTTCTATTTGATTGTCTATATCCTGTGTCATTTTGGGTCATTTTTATAAACATTGAATTAGTGAGTTTGAAGAATTGGTTCCTAAATATGACCATTAACTTTCCTGCTTTCCCTGAATTCTAATTTTTTCTAAAGTTCTTTTTTAATTAATTCTCTTTCTTCCGTTAATTTCCACTGCCATTGTTTTTCACCTTAGTATATTTACTATCATTGCCTTATGTAATACTTGATGTTGAATTTGCCTCACATTGCAGTTTTAGACATATTCCACAATTCTAACATTGATATTTCATTGCCCTTATTTTCCAAATAACCCATGATTGAAGTTTTAATACTTCTTTTACTTAGTAGTGAAGTACAATTATTTTTGTTTCCCCAAATGCTGGAAAAGTTTAGTTATTGAATCTTTTTATATCAGCTGCTGGGTTTGTTGCATGATAATCAGATAATATGGCTGACACAACTTACACTTTGGGGAAAATTGCTGAGATTTTTACTCAGGACTAGAGAATGTGATAATTCTTCATACATTTTTCAAGGAAATGTGGAAAATAATGCATATCATTGTTTTCTTAGGATTTATACATCAATCTACATTTTATATACATTTTTAATTTAATGATTCATTGTATGGTTTCTCATGCTACTATAAATGCATAATTATTAATTATACAATTATTTAGTAATGCTAAACATAATAGTAATGATAGCTTTGGAATATTGATTATATAAAAATATTCTATATATTATCTTAGTCTTTTTTTTAACCTTATAGCATATTACTTTTTTGATTGATAAATAAACAGGCATAGAAAGTTAAATAACCTCCTCAATTTTACAGGCCTGATAAAGAGTAAAGCAGGATTCAACCTGGGATCTGGCTGTATTTGAAGCCTATTCAGTAATCCTAATCAGTGTTATATACTGAGAGCATAACCTATCTTATTTAGTAGATATGAGATCAATTGATAGATACTTGCATACTCCTTAAATTGCATTTTACAAGCAATGCTATACTCTGTTCTTAGTGTAGTGTGAACAGTTTTTTCACATTTATTTTACACACTATTTTAAATGACTAATATTCCTTTTTATTCATATTCTATAATTTACTTAATCCTCCGTAAATTTTACATATGAAATATGTGCAATGTTTATTTTATTTTATTTTTTTTGGCCAAAACATTTTTTGAAATGTTTTCATTCATGGCTGTTTGATGACATCCGATTAGCTACAGTTTGTCCTCATTCATGGTCATTTCCGAGTGATAAGATATTAGAAGTGAAAAGGAGAATCAAAACTCATATCCAAAAGTTCTGTATTTCTAAATACAGAATACTGAACTGTATTTCTAAACTTCTCTCCAGAAATGCTGTGTCAAATATGATCCTATCAGTAGAATGGGACCTATTTCCTTGCAGTTCTGCTTTTTTTTTCTTTTTCTAATTTGAAAGAATTTCTAATAATTTCATAGGATAAAAATTTATCTTTTCTCTCCTAGGGTAAAACCTTTCTTAGCTATCAGTGCCCACTGAAATTTAGACTTGAATGGGGCATTTTCTTATGTTTTTACACCACAGTATAGTTTTGTTGAGTTTATCTACATAAATTCAGCTTATGTCAGGTTACTGTTATCCTGAGTATTTTGTATGTGTTGGTATTGTTTAAAGGGAGGCAATTTCTCCCCCTTCCATCATTCTTTTCTAGGTACCAACGGTATAGGGAGATGTTACTGCTATTTTATATTTACTTTCCAGTCCTGTAAAATTTATTGAGGCTCCCATTTTTAAAATGGCTTTTCAGTTGACTCTCCCTTATGTTTCTATTTTTATCTAGACTAATAATATCATCTATAAATAATGAGAATTTTGTCTCATCGTTGACAACAATTTGGCCTATTAAATTTTTTTGATGGTATTATAAAATGCTATTGGCTAAGACTTCAGAACATTATTAAATGCTAGTGGTGATGACAGAAATGGGTTGTTCATGCTTTAATCAGGAGGCCACTGTGTTTTACTTCTTTTTGTATGATGTTAGCTATTAGCATCAGATGAGTTTTCATTATCACTAAGAATTGATTTTTACATTCATAGGTTATTAATATGATTTGCTATTAGACATGCATGTTAAATGTTATTAAATGTTTTCTTTTCCCATCTGTGGACTCTAGGTTTTATAGTATAGTTTTCTAATGTGATGAAATAGATTTATGGATTTCATTATGCTAAATTATGCTTGTAGGCCACAAGTAAACATTACTTGGTGATAGATAGGTAATATTGATACAACTGATTTCTGTTTTGTTGTGCTAACTTAGAAGTATTTTGTGAAAAAGATTACTATAGTGTGTGTGTATGATTTTCAGTTTTTGCTCTAAAAGATGAACTAGTTTTTGAAGCATGAAACAGGGATCACTCTCTTTATATGTATTTTTTTACTTTTACTGGAATAATGTAAACAAAAGGGAGATAATTTATTCCCTCACTTTAAAACAATTCATCCTATGACCCATATACATTGATAAAATGAAATAGAGTGAAATAGAAGCCACAAAATATAAACACACATATGTGAAAGTTTATGTACTACGCAGCCTCCATGATAAGACTATTTCAAAAATTATGCTGGGTAAATTCTATATGGATATGCATACAAATCAAAACCACAGAAAGTTGCCTGCAGGAGTTCTTGAAAACCCTTGATGGGGGCAGAGAGCCGAAAGTCCAAATGACTAAGGAAAGCGAGGAACCAGAGTGGGAAAGAATAGGTCTGACTGAATGAAGAGGAGTCTGGAGAAAAGGTAGGGGCTTGAATGGGGACCTATGAGAGGATTCAAGGGAACGGAAAGGAAGATCAAAGTGTTAGGAGGAGGAAGGGGAGTAGAAGCAATGAGAAAGAACAGGGCTGAGAGTAGCTAGTTTGGAGAGATCTCAGGTTTCCCAAAGAGGCCATTGAAGTACCACATTATCCTCAGTAAACTCATGCCAACAAGAAGGGAAGCAGCTAGAGTGCTCCAGCTGGCGGGGCAGAGAGTCAGCAGGGGTTCAGGAAGAGATCTTCCAGTCAAATGAGAAGCCCCATGCTCTTAACTAATGGTACCTTTATGCTTAAGAGCAGAGAAACATGGGACTCTAACACACCGTGCGCTCCTTACAGAGACTAGCCTTTTATGAGCAGAGAAGATTAGGACTGTGCCCAGCCTCTGTTTATTAGGACTGTGCCCAGCCTTCAGTTTCCAGAGTTCACTCAGCATCTTAAGAATCAGAATCTGTACCCATCGTGCTTCAGTGGACTGTCTATCATCTGGAGCATGGGCTCAGGAATTGGACTCACTAGTGGATCCCATCAAGGAGTCAAAAGTGAAGACAAAGGTTTCCAAGGTGCACACTTGGGGTGATCAGCCTGCTAGTGCAGTGATGAGTCAAATCCTATTGGGTCATGGTACAATAAGTGTCCAAGAAAAGCTAGAGCAGCAATGGTGGTAAAAACAGATTTTATTCCGGACTACTGAAGTAGGGGGAAAGAGACTTTGATACAGAACTGGACTCAGTTCCAAATATGGCATGGGCCAGTAGGAATTTATCACCAAAATGCAGAGTGGGGGTCAGTGGATGGAAAATTACTAAGAGGAAACATCAGGGGTTAAGGGGGTTCTGGTAATCTGACCTAACGGGATTCTTGCTGAAGACAGCCTGGGTGGTCAGACAGCACCTGGGGGCGTGGAGGATGAACAACACATTTTGACATTGAAGGTGGTCAGATATGGGGGGGGGGTTCTTCCTAATTTAGAAGAGTTCTTGTTAAAACTGGAATTTACAGGGAAGTGTACAGATGGGCCTGGGAGAAGGTTCAGGAGCCTAAGTTTGGTCAACTGGAGAATCTTTGTCACAAGTACTCTTATCACTTATAGTGATCAATTCCTTACTTTCTATTTTTAAATATGTCTTTTAAGTCCCTGTCCCTCTTAATTTATAGAGTCCCTTCTCCAACTCCAACAAGTTTTGCCTTACAATTTATTTGTTGAAAAAACAAGACTCTTTTTTTGTTAGAATTTCCCACCTTGTAAATTTTGTAGATTGTATTTCCACAATGTAGTATAATATTTTTCTATGTAACATGTATACATGTATGTCCCTGCCATATGTGTGTATATATCCATCAATACGTACTCACAGGGAGTACTATTCTTTGTCAGGAAGCAGATAGCATTTTATACCCACTGACTTCCTATTATTGAAAATACCATCAACAGTAAATGTTGGTGAGGAAATGGGGAATGCTAAGCTCGCATGCTTCATTGGTGGGAATGTAAAATGGTAAAGCCCCTTTGAAAAACATTCTGGCAGTTTCTAATAAAATTAAACTTCCTGTGTCTGGGGTAATAGCAATGATACCACTTTTAGGAATTTACCCAAGACTGAAAAGAAAACACATGTTCACAAAACGCCTAGTGCAAGAATATTTATAGAAGCTTTAGTCATAATAACCCAAACCTGGAAAAATCCCAGGTGACCAACAACAAGAGAAAGAATAAACAAACTTTATAATATTCATATAGAGGAATAGTACACAGCAACAAAGCGACCCAACTAGTGAAACATAAAACAGCAGGACAGAATCTAAAACATGTTGAGTGAAAGAAACCTTGCATGAAAAATATATTTTATATGATTCTGTTTGCATGAACTTCTTTTAAGTTTTCTTTCTTCATCTTTCCTGCTTTTGTTTTCAAATTCTATGTGTTTTTAAGTTTCTTTTTGTATTTAGGAATTTGAAACATTACCCTCTGTTTACTAGGTTTTTCCTGTTCACTATGAAATAAAATAAAACCAAGATTAAAACTATCTAGTAATTTTTTTGAAGGATGAAATTTTTATTCTTTATTGTCACATTATTATAGTTTTGTTTAATATATTTTCTTTGAATAATCATTTTTACATTTCAGTGAATTTTATAATGTCAACAATAACTGAGCAATCTATTTTTCGTGATTTGCTTTGTCGTTACAAATTCCATTTAAAAATGTATTTCTTTATCTCAGACTGCAATAATTATCGGAGAGAGCTTTTATTCTGGGAAGGATACTAAATGTAATACTTTCTGAGAATTACACATAAGAAAATTATGTGAGTTGATGGATATGTTAATTAGCTTGATTTAATAATCCCACAGTGTGCATATATATCAAAACATCACATTGTATCTCATAAATATATACAATTACTATTTATCAATTAAAATTTTATAAAAAACACCTTCCAGTTACATTTGCAAATTGAAATTATAGGCTTAAAATTCTACTGTCTAAATACTAAAATATTCCTGCATAATGCTTTTAATATTTAAGAATGTAAGATATGATGGGCATTCACATGCATACTCTCTCTCCCTGCCTACTCTTCCCCCTATTTTTATTGTTGGCATTTTTTTAAATTTGGTCAGAGATTGGCAATTATTTTTCTTTATCTTAAAATTTCAGAAATGTCTTCAGTAGATGTCTAGGTATTTGTGGCTTATTGAAAGTGTTTGCCTCTTTCTTGCAGTAAATTAAAATAAGTCAGAAAATCAGAGAAGAGATTGGGAATGAAACCAAACCATTCAGAATCATTAAATTATAAATAATATTCAATTGCTTAATATCATACAGAGAAACAAAATCAAAAGAGGCTTAGGAGAAAGACCTGGTTAACCTCTAGAAGTGATGGCCTTATGTTAGTTAATTCCTTCTGTTTTTATTTGTGAATGTTTTAATTTTACTCTAATTCTTGAAAGACTTTTTTCCACTGGGTATAAATTCCCAGTTGATAGTGATTTTTTTGTCTGTAATTTACAGATAAATGTATGTGTTCTGTAGCTTTCATTAGAGCTGTGAAGAAGTCAGCTGTCAGTACACTCAATCTTGTTTTGGGGAATTGTAGAATGTTTCTATTTATTCTGGCTGTTCTTATAATTTCTTTTGGTGTTTGATATTCTGTCATTTCACTGCAATGGTCCTAATAAATTATGTCTGTCTAAACTTTTGGAAAACTCTCAGCATTTTTCTCTTCATATACTCCCTCTCTAATTCTCTCCATTTTTCTCTTTCTAGCATTGTGGTGAAACATATAAAACTTTTTATTCTGCATACTCTTAACTTCTCTGTCATATTTTTCTATGACTTTGACATTCTGGTTATCAGTGTTAGATATGCTTCTATATTCAAATTCCCTAATTCCCTCTTCATATGTTAGATTTGATATTAGTTCGTACATTTTTTAAAAATTTCAATTACAAAGAAATATATTTGTCATTTTAGAAGTGTTCTTTTTTAATGTATGCAATGTCAATTTTCTTATTTCTAGCTAATATTTTTAAAGTCTGTCTTTTGTTTCTTTAAACATCTGCAACACATTTCATATTCTGTATCTTATACTTTTAATATCTAAAATGTTGTAGATTTGATCTGCTGTCTGCTACCTATGCTGATTTGCCTTCATTTCACCTTGTTTCCCTGTGCTTTGTTGTGTTCAATGTGATCACATGTTTGCTGGAACTTTATCTGTGGGAACTCTGTGAGAACTCTGTGAGACCTAGTTTGGGAACATGCTATCCAGTGAGGATTTTGCATTTGTTACTATGAACATCTGGAGGCTTTATTACACCAAAACCACTGTAAATGAATTTCTGGGATTAGTATTTTTTAGATCACACAGAAAAAGTGCCATTTGATGATTGTACATTTCAGGATGGACAAATTTTCCCCTGTAAGTACAGTCAAAACATACAGACAAGTATCTCTGACAGCTGTTTTTGTGAAATAGGTTTTGTGAAACAGGCTGGGTTATCCTTTATTTTCATCTAACACTCAAGATAGAACCATTTGAAACTCCAGATAATCTAAGGATTTCTGCTCCAACTCCCTACCTTCTGTAACCCCCACCAGACCAATCCGGCTCGACTTTTCTGTAGCAAAGTTGTGAGCTGGTGTTCAGTTGCCATGGAACTCCAGGTTGCAGGACCTATAACCTGAGTCTGCCCAGATGAACCACGCCTGCAACCACGGGCAGAACGTGAATGAGCAGGGACTGAACTCAGAGGCGTCAGTGATCTATCTGACTGGCTGGATCCAGACGGATTAGCCTCCCAGCATCACCTCATCGCAAGATCCAGTCAGATCAAACCTCATTGCCCTCTGAATCTAAAACCAGCCCAACCCCCTTGTGTGGGGACATATTCTTTTGGGAAGTATCCCAAGTGTGCTCCTTGTGCCAAGTAATACACCTTCCCCAACCTGACTCAGCCAAGTAACTGACTTGGCTGGGTCTACTGGCCTGACACCTGCCCAGGGGACAACCCTTCCTTTTGAGAAGTAACACTTCTACGGGACTAAGTCCAGTCTCCCAGATTCCTCAAGGTCTTTACAACTGAATGTTCCTGGGACTCCTGAGATTGGCAGAAGCCCTCAAGGCAGCTGCCTGCCTGGATGCCCTTTTGAATGTATACTCCACTTCATATCAACGTAGTTATGTGCTTTAAAGTGTACTATAATATATATATTTTATCCAGGGTTTAAAGGTATTTGGTAGCAGGAAAGTTTTTAGGATATCTGGTTTACCATATTTTTCTAAGAAAGTTGTCAAGTCCCACATATATTAGAGCTTAAGTAGGACATCCAGTTTTTAAACTAATTTCTTGTCGACATTATTTAGAAGTGACCTCACACTGCAAATGAAAAACCAGGAGACAAAAGAACCACCTAGTATCTTCTCAAGAGCTAATTTTTTGCCTCTTGGATGTTTGCTTGTTTTCTGTGAGATCCCAAGATAATATTACATTCTTACGGGAATTAGATTTGCTACAGACAAATTTTGATGCGATGTTTGAGAAAAACAAAGCTCAATTAATGAGGCTCTTCAAGTAGAGGAGTGAAGCACAGTGGGGGAAACACACTGGGGCTTTGGATAACTAGCAGAGTCAAAAAACTCCTGGTACTTTTCAAGGAAAACAAAGTACAGGAGGGGGAAAGGAAACATAAAGGAGATGGTGGAAAATGACGGCAATTAAATTATTTCCAAATTTATTAGATGGCCTGCTGTTCAAATATCTGTATTAAGAATTCAAGAAAATGCTTTTTCAATAATATCTGAATTTACTTGTGATATTCAGATTATATGAAATTAGAAAGTTCTATCTCTTTTTCAAATCACAAATATTGATTTGACTGATGTTCTTTCATTAGTGGTGGTAATTTTTGTTTGTTTTTAGAAGTAAACATATCGGATACTACTTGTGGATTATGTTGATCTAAATATTGATTTAAATTTCAATGCGGAGAAGAAAGAATCTCAAAGACAAGACAGTTCTTGTCTGTGAGGGGGCTGTGTCTACATACTCCCTAAAAAATAAGAACAATTATCTAAATATCTCAATAAATACGTTGGCTTCCCAAACTCAAAACCTAAATTTTCTTTGCTACTAATATTCTATGATAAATTTATGCATCAAAGACAGACTTGGCTGATTTTTTTCCCTTCCATTATTCACTCAGACCTCGACTTTGAGCCGATCAGTTGCTTTCACTCAACTCCTGCGGATTGCAAACCTTCCCTGTGGCGTTGCATAGCAACTGCCACTCAACCACACCTGCAAAAGGTTAGCCCAACCTCCGATATTTCTTTCTTAATTTTTTTCTCTTTTTTGTCTCTAGAAATAGGCCAGCCAGCTGGTAGCATTCTAAACAGACATGTTCAGATCTGTTTTTTAAGTACAACACCATTGTCTTCCCAATTGTTGTAATTAATGGGGTATGATGGAAAGAACGCTGTACAATGAGGCAGAGATGTGAAATCTAGGCTTGTCTCTGCCAGTAACAGGCCATATGATGGCAATTTTCACTCTTCCCCCTTCTTGGACTCAGTTTTCTCATTTCTATAATGAAGTAGTTAAGTGAGGTGATCATTTATATTGCTTCCAGATCTGACATCCTGGCAGTCACATGAAGGAAAACGTTTGTGAGTGCACTGTGCTAGGTGATCTTATATACCTCCCCAAGGCTGCTCCATTACACAATTGCTGGTGTCACTGTTCCTCAAGCTGTCTTCTGTAAAAATAGTGCCTTCCAGAAAACATTCCAAAGGAAGCTACTTTCATGGATAAAAGTGTGCAACTCAGCTACCCTTTATGCCCTAATCAAGTACTTAAGGGAACTGTAAGGCAAGATTTTGGGGTCTATTCTTTCTGTATGGAGGACCCAAAGTTCAGAGTGGTTAAATTCATTGCTCAAGGTCACATGGTAAATTGCAGCCCTGGAAGGTAGACTCCGTAAGCAGTGCCCCTTTAATCAGGCTTTAAGGTCATCTTTCCTTTGACTGTGACACTTACATGTTGTATTTTTCAGGGCTCAATTGCAAATGGAAAAAAAAAAAAGACAATTCAATCTAGCTTAAGTAAAAATAAGAATTAAAAATAATTATTAGTTTAAATAAATGAAAGGTCCACATATATATTACATTAATCTTCAGATCAAGACTCTCCACCTCTGAACTCTGCTCTCTACTGTATTAGTTTTGTTCTAGGCAATCACACCCCATATGGTAATGCAATAGCACTAAATCCCAAGCCTTACTGTTATGGACTGCATGTTCCCATCCCTTCAAAATTCATAGGTTGAAATCCTAACCACCCAATGTGATGGTATTAGGAAGTGGGACCTCTGGAAGGTGATTAGCTCATGAGATGGGGTTCTCGTGAATGGTATCAGTGCCCTTATAAAAGAACCCCTCATCCCTTGCACCATGTGAGCAGGCAGCCAGAAGACAGTGGTCTATGAACCAGGAAGGGGGAACCCACACCAGACACAAAATTTTCTGGCTCCTGGATCTTATCCAGGTTTCAGAACTGTGAGAAATATTAATAAATGTTCATTATTTAATCTCTCTAGTCTATGTAGTTTGTTACAGCAGCCAGAACAGACTAAATCACTTACATTCTAAGAAACCTCAGTGAAAAACAAGATTCTATTTCCAAGTAGCTCCAACTGAAGTCATAAGTTGAAGTTCTCCATGGCCAGCTTGGGCCATCTGCCCAGGGTCCCAGTGACCAGGGGGAACTGAATACTCTGTCCCTGAGCGTAGGATGTCAGCTCAGTCCTGGGGTGTATGAGGGAAGTGTTAGCCTCACTGATCACAAGGATGGAGACAATGCCAGACATGGACTCAGAAGAAAATCATGGTGCAAGAAGTGGGGATAAGGTAGATGCCAGATTAACACAATCTAACATTCATTAACTACCCATGTTTTCACTTTCCAAAATGGAAACTCAACAGCTGTTTCTGTCAGACTTAGGAATGAATACAGTGAAGGTAGAAATGCTGTGTTGTGAAGCTCTGTTCTCTACGTAGCATTTTTCAGCTAAGCTGAATGACACTACATCGAGGCAGTTGGTGGTTGCCAGATGATAGCTCTGGTTGACATAAGAAAAAGATTATTTTATATAAATCTCTTCTTTTGCACTTCATGCTCTAGAGTTGATATTGTCTCAGAAACAGAGCTGAACAAAGAAGACAATATTATTGGTAGGTAGTAATTTGGAAGGTAAACCACCGGTTCTTCCAATAGTGTTTCCTTTCAAATATCCTTAATCTGTCTTTTAATGTCCCACAAAACAATCCTGGAAATTTGGTATTCGTCCTTGACGAATGAGTGCTGCTTGACCTCACAGACATAGGCAGAATGTCAACTTTCAGCATTCTTCTATTATTTTCAGAGATTACTAATAATGTCATCTTCCTCATGATGTGAACTTTTCATAAATATCAAATATTCTCTCAGACTAGTTGTCAAGAATGGTCTCTAGAATAGCTCCACAAGGAAAAAAGTGATCAAATGATTAGATGATCATTTGAAAAGACATTTATATTTAACAAACAAGGTATACTTGAAAACATGCTGATTCTACAGATTATTTTTAATGGGAAGCGTACATTCTCAACAATGAATCTGTGGTCGTATTGCCTTTGGAACTTCCTTAGGAAACAATAGATGTATACTTTGTATTCGTCGGAAGAATCAACTCTTTAAAAATAATGCTTCGACATTACCAATTGATAGTCTATGCAAAACCTTCAAAGTTGATAGTGTATTTATTACAATATAATATTGGTATTGAAAAGGGAAAAAGCCGACCTCATTACCAGTATGGAAAGTACAACTATTTAATTGGGCCTTTGCTTTTCTATAAAATGAGTATAAATTCTTTATTCTCAAGACCATTTAAATATTGATAATTCTCCTTGGTGAAAGTTCCTATGGCCCTATCACAATTTTCTTAGTAGGAATGGCATATGTTTTGTTTTTGTAATTCCTTTTCATAGCATGCTTCAAGTACCTAGCACACATTACTTGCTTAATAAATATTTGTTGAATGAATTAATGAGTAAAAATACATTTTGTAATTTAACTTGATTAGTCTCAGAGACTTGAGAAACCAATTGTGAGATAGAAAAAAAAATCTCCATTTTCTATGAGAGAAAATTATTTTGACAAGAGTTTGAACAGGATATGAATCACTTGAAAAAAATAACATTATTTACTGTTTGAAAAATGTTGACTTGATTTTTAAATAAAAGAAATCAAATAAAAGAAATCCTACTCCTCCAAATAGTAAAGCATATTTCTTCTTCAGTAGTAGCAGGTAACATGTATGTATCATAATGAGTATCCCTGTTTAATAAACTAATTGAATTTGACCTCTGTACAGATTTGTAATATGAAATGAACAAAGGGTAGTTAGAAAAAGCAAAATAGGCCTTAACACAGTGATCATGTTATATTGATGTTTTCAGGCAATGGAATCTTCAGCTGATAAATTACCTATCCAAAGGCATAATTACAGCACTATTGCTACAAACAGAAGGTTGATACATACAAATAATGTCTGATTAAGTGTCATCAGAATGACACCAATGGATCAACAGCCAAATAATGTAATGTTGATGATTGAGACAAAGACTAATTAGTTGTTCAATTTTCCCTAAAAAAAAAAAAAAAGTAATTCCTAGCATGGTCAGTTGCCATTTCAATTATGAATATGCATTCTGTCCTTGTTAGAGAGGGAAAATAAAGAGTTGGTTCTTTTAAATTGCTTTCCCTGTCGTCTAGAATAGGTATTGTTACAATGTAATTTCAGATTTAAATCACTCTATCCAGGCATTATTAGATCAAGAGTGATAAATAGTGGTGATTAGTAAATTAACTTCTCTTTGTATACATAAACACATACTAATTTAAAACTCTCCAGAAAATTCCTTCCTGTTAGAATTTAAATGTTGTGAGATTTCTTCTATGCTGTGCACTTGCCTCCAAAGTCCTTCTCTCTAAAGGGAGAAGGATGTGGCCTCCTTTGAAGACTACATGTGGGACAGATGGAGACACACCCTAGCTGTTTATCCCTTAAGTGAGAGGAATCAGAATGTTCAGATTCCGTGCCTCTGGAGGGAATCACCAGGTGTTCACACGAGCGGAAGCTAAATAGTTCCAATTGGTTTGGTCTGTCTTTTAGGCTGAACATCTGCCTTGCTGTGCGGTTCCAAGTTCTCATGCCATTGACCCTTTAGAAATAAAGCATGATCTTGAACCCACTCTGGCCACTAGCTTACCCTGGTCTCATCAGTATATTCAGTTTCGCTCACTTCTCTGTCTGGATTGTTGCTCCAGTAACATCTTATGAGAACTCTCGGTTGTCAAAGACAGAAAACTCTTTCAAATTATTCTAATCAAAAAGAGAGGGAATTTATTGGTTCATATAACTTTAAAGTTCAAATATATTATTTGCTGCAGGCACAACTATATCCAGCAGCTCAGAGAATATCGTGTGAACTCTTTCTCCATCTTCCTTGGCTCTTTTTCATCTGTTACCTTGTTTCTAAAGCAGGTGTCCCATAAGTGGCAGTGCAGATGGTCACAATCAGCTCCATGCTGAATTACATCAGCCTGACACCTCTGTCAAAAATCAAGTCACCACATATGATGCATATATGTGTGAGTCAATGGCTGGTTTCACTTTTCTGTCCCATTATTGCATATCTATCTTTTCACCAGTTCCAAACTATTTTAATTACTGTAGCTTTATAATAAGTCATTAAATTAGGCAGGGTAAATCCTGTAACTTTCCTTTTGTTAAATAAATTGCTTTGGTTATTCTAAGTCATTTCCATTTTTATGTAAACTTTAAAATTTTTCTGGCACTATAAAATGTACCATATTTATCTTGTACATTTTCTGCCCCATTCTTAAAATCAACCATTTCTCCAAGGAATTCTGTTTCCTTTTACTGGATAATGGTATTAGAAACCAAGATCTGGGCACTGGGTGTGCTTAAAGGTACTGAGGTGTCAATACTTTTAACTTGCAAAGCAAGGAAATATATGTGTGTATACTAACTATATGCATGGATCAAAAACATTTATATATATAATCATCTCTATCATAAGCTAAACATGAGTTCATATGCTGTTTCCTGTTCTACTCCATTAAAACATGGATCATTCTAGTCTTTTGCTCTGGCTTAGCTCAAACTTCCCACTCCAACAATGGGAGATCTCTCCCCTGACATCCACTATTCATTTACTTAATTGTTTAGTTCCAGCATAGTATCACAATCATTAACCCATATCCCATACTAGACTACAGAGCTTATATCAAGTTTTTTTTTTCTTTAGTCTTACAGACTTCACTCATTTCCAAAATTACATAGGTCAGCACTCTTCCTTCCTACACCCATCAATGAGTTGTTTCATAGACTTTTCATACAGCAAGGTTTACTCTCTGTAAAGTTTTGACAAATGCATAGTGACATGTATCCACAATTTCAGTATTATGTCATGTAGAATAGATTCACTACTATCAAGAATTCCCTGTGCTCAGTTTATTCAACCCTTCCACACCTCCTGCCAAATCCCTGGCAAGCAATAAGATTTTAACTTTCACTATAGTTTTGCATTTCACAAAATGTTGTAAATTGGCATCATACAGTATATAATCTTTTCAGACTGACTTCTTTTACTTAACAAGATGCATTTGATACATGTCTTTTGTGATAATTTTTTCCTTGTCACTTTAAGGATTTTCTACTTATTTCTGTTTATTTCAGACTGGTTTTTAGTATGTTGTTTATGGTGTGTCTAGATACCTATAGGTGACATTTAGGGGCTTACTCTATTTAGGTTTTCTTCAGCTTCCTAAACTTGTAAGGCATTATTTCCCACAAAATTTGGGAGATTTTGCCCCAATTATTTCTTCAAATATTTTTTTAATGTCCTTTCTTTGTCTCTTTCTGGAGTCTAATCATATATGTTGGGATATTTACTATTATCCTGTCTCTGAGGCTCTGTTCATTTTTATCCAGTATATTTTGTGTGTCATTTGTACTGTAAAAATTTTATTCCATTTGAAGCTCCTGATTTTCTGCTATATTAAATCTGCTCTTGAGTTCATATAATAATTTTTTTTTAATTTTTATAATGTAATTTTTAGGTCTTTTTTTTCTTTTTCATAGTTTTCATTGCTTTGTCACAATTCCTCATTTATTCATTTATTGTTGGCATATCTGCCTTTAATTCTTTAAACATGTTTTCAATTCTTTGAACATGTGTAATATGTGCATTGAAGTATTCATCTACTCAATTCAAAATGTAACCACCTTTAGAAACGGTTTCTTTGCCTTATTTCCATAACATGGATACCTTTCTATGTCTTTCTATGTCTTAATATTTTAGTTTAAAACACATTATAGACAAAACATTGTTGCAACTCTGGATTCTGTTTTATTCTTCCCAGTATTGTTGATGTTGTTTTGTTTTATAGGCATGTATTTTGCCTGGACTCAAACTATAAAATCTGTCTCCCTCACTTGGCACAGTCACAGATATTTATGTTACAGTTTCATTTGTTTGCTTTTTTCTTATTAGCTCCCTACTTGACTTTTTTCTTAATTAGCATCAGCCAGTGATGTGGGCAGAGGTTATGCTCAACCACATCAAGGCAGTAAATCTTCTACCCTTTGTCGCCTGAGTTTTGTGTGTGTGGAGGAATTCATTTAGATGTGCAGTTGATTCGTGAGCTTTTCAGGGCTTTCCATTTTTTCCACCAGACTCCCTCTCATGTACACACTTAGTTTAGAAGTCAGCTGGAAATGTGTGCAGAGTATATTCTCTTAGCCCCTCTAAAGCTATCTCACTCTTATTATCGTCAGTTTACATTTCCAACTGTTCTGCTACCTGTTCCAAGCTGAGTCCACCACCTTTGGCTCATAAACCTTTGAGTTTGTGTTGTTGAAGCTAGGAGAGAGAGAAATGCCTCCCAGCAAGAAGGGTGCAAATTCACTATCCTTATTTAAAGCAATAGAGTTGCCTGTGAGTAAACACTTTGCAAGTTGTTGCTGTGTCTAGTCATTTTTAATAGGTGTTTTATTAAACTAATTTTATATGTTTTTATGCTTGTTTCTAGGGGTATGGGGGGAATTGCCTGAACTTCCTAAGCTGTCTTTCTGGTAGCAGAAATAAACAATTTTTTTTTTTAAAGTAGCACTTTCCAATGGTTGAAAATGATGCAATAAACATGTAGATTACAGTGAACAGTCTCCTTTCAAATTTGTCTCCCAGCCACCATGGAAGAGAATCAACAAATGTTGGTAAATTACTATTATCCTTCCAGTGATATTTTATGTCTACATTAACATTTTTCACAAATTTTCTACATTTTTTTCTATAAGAAATATCCACATATAGAGATTATTATTAATTTTTATACCTATCTATTTCACTTGATGTATATATTAATTTTTGTGTAGTCCATACTTATAAAGATTTAGATTTCTAAAATCTTTTGTTATTTTGAATAATGCTATAATTGATAAAATAGTTAACTATAGTAATCAGATATTCATGTGTAACAATTTACCGCCAAGTTAGGCAGCTTAAAACAGTTTCTCAATCAGAAATTCAGGAGCAGTTTGGTTGGGTGTTTCTGGCTCTGAATTTCTAGAGAGCAGATTATCTCTAGTCAAGCCGTTAGTTTTAGTATCTGGCTAAATACTGGCTTCTTTTACTTATAATGATCTCAAGTTTCATCCAAGCATTATGTGTATGTGTGTGTGTGTGTGTATACATCTTTATATCATCTTTATATCATTTATATCATCTTTATATCATTTAATTCCTTTACATAGATAAATAACATTCTACTATACAGATATGCCAAGTTTGTTTATTGCTTCATCAGTTGATGGGTGTTTGGGTTATTTCCATTTTTTCTATTATGAATCACATTGCTATAAACATGAGGGTGTGTGTTTGTGTAGGTCCATGTTTTCAATCTTCTTGGATGTATATCTAGAGTGAAATTGCTGGGTTATATGGTAACTTTATGATTAAACTTCTGAGAAATGGCATTAATTTCTATACTTTGATTTATTAACATCACAAACAATATTTTAAAGTCCATGGATGTATGCAAACCATTAGTAATATTAGGGCAGTTTATGTTTAGCAAGCTAATTGCTATTCTTTTTACCAACAATTTCTTTCTTTAGTTTACTCAATGTTCAAGAAATGGGACTGGAGAGAGAAATAATAGAAACTGATTAAGCAAGTGCATTGTGTGTTTTATAGATCATATATACTTTAATACATGAGAATAAATATTTACATCTATGCTTTCTAATCAATTTCTGAGAATAAAGTGCTTATTTTTCTATCAATTATATATAATAGGTGCCTTCTCTTTATAGTATAAGATGGGTGTGTCAGTTCAATTGTATTTGGTTATTAAATATTTTTTTGAAATAGTAGCAGTGTGCTTTTGTTTGGAAAAAAACAAACAAACCCAAGAAAACTGCATTTGTTATTCCTGATTTCTGTGATTTTTCTCATTGAGTATGTATTAAAGAAAAACATTGCTTTTCTATTTGGAGAGCTTTGCTACTTTGCATCAAAACAACCAATACTTCATTAAACAAATCAGAATTGTGTATAAAACAACAGTGATTTTTTTTCACTGTGGTTTTGGCAGGTTTTGTATTGAAATATTTTATCTTTATTTTGATTCTAAGCTTTTGTGCTTTTTGGTTATTTCTTCAAATATGTAGTTTAGGTATAAATGTTTGCAGATGTTCCAAGCTTGATTCATTAAAATGGTTCAAGTACAAATCCCTTATGCAATTAAATGCCTATTCATGTGTTCTTTTTACAATGAAATGTTGTTAACAAATAGCTCTAATATAATAGCATAATAGTTAAGGGAAAACTTGGGTGCAAGTGGCTAATAGGAGCTGGCTTGATCTTATGAAAAAATAGCATTTTTTTATTTACTCTGATTAAAAAGTAGTGTATGCTCATCGTGGAGAAGTTTGAAAAGACAGGAAGGTACCAAGCATACATATTACTTTTAATCCCAACACCCAGAAATAAGCACTGAATTATTTACTGTTTGTTTTCCCAGTGTTTTCCTTATTCTTATTAATCTTGAAATGCAGGAATTTCACTTGGATTTGTCTTAACGAGCATCTTTTTATGGATTTTGCTAGAATGGAATATATATCATGTCACTTTCTGCTTAGTCTCTTCCTTGAATAGCTTTCTATCACACAGAAAAAAAAAAAAAATCCAAAATCTTTAATCCAGTTTACCTGGTACAGACAGTTTACAGAGTTCTCATGATCTGGCCCTTGTCCAAGTCTATGATCTCATCTCAGTTAAATAAATGAATCAGTATTTTAGATCTGAAGACTCAGGTGGTGGTGTTGATGTTTTAATTTAGAAAATATTATCTTACTTTTTATTTCCTGCCCACGTTTTTTCTCTCCTTGAGTTTCTCTTATATATATGTTAATATTTGACCCCTTGGCTTTCTGCTTCATCCTTTGTTAACCAAATTCATCAAATGATATCATTTATTTTTAATCTTAGTTCCAGGTCATTTCTTATTAGTTCAAACAATTTTTCTCCTGGAAGCATTAACCAACTCTATGGGTTTGTTAACTGGTGTCTTTTGTACCTCTTCTCTGCCTCAATACTAGGATATGCTTTTCTTATATATTTATACATTAAGAATATTATTTGCCTATATTACATCATATTTTATGTCATTTGCCATCTATTTAAAGTATTCTTGTTACATAATTATTTAAAATTTTTATGTAGTCAAATAGATATTATTGTGTTACATCAAGCTTAATTTTTGACTAATAGGTCTAAAATGCTTTTTGTTACCATTATATAAATATTAAACTGCAATTATTTCTGGTAATATTTCTTTTCCAATATGTACCTCTTAAATACGTGTGAAATTTATTTTAGTGATAAAAACCTATTCTTTTTTTTCTAAGTGATTAACCCATTTCCCCCTCCAAAACAATATTTCAATAATCTGAGAATATTCCAATAATTTAAAATATTTTGTTTTAATATACTAAATTCCTATGTGTACTTCTTGGTTTTCTGGGCCTTTTCCTTTTTTCTGGTGATTTGCCTCCCTAGGTTATAGATTATGATAGATACTTAAAAAATTTTTATATTAATATGTATTTTTAACGGCTTATTATCCTATAGCTCAGCTATTCTCATATATTTATTCTTCCACATGAATTAATGACTTTTGTTTTTCATGTTCTAAAAAATAATCTTACATTTTGCTTGGAATTGTGCTTAATTTTTAGGTTTGGAGGAAGAATTGATGTTTATATAATATATCCTATCCAAGAGCAAATTTATTTTGTGTTAGTTTTTATTTCTTATGCATTTCATCTTTTAATATTGAAATTATTTTAATAATTTAAAATAACTTTTTAAAAACAAAGTAAGTTTAAAGTTTTGTTTTTTTTTTTTTTAACAGGGCCTTGGACAGTTTCTGAAATAGTAACATCACCAAAGCTCGCTGCAGCCTTGAACTCCTGGGCTCAAGTGATCCTCCTACCTCAGCTCCCTAGTAGCTGGGAACACAGGTACACACAACCATGCTCAAGCAATTTTGATATTTTTTAGCTATTCGGGGTGATTTGTGATTCCATACAATGTTATGATTGTTTTTTCTATTTCTGTGGAAAAATGCCGTTGGGATTTTGATAGGAATTGTGTTAAATCTGTAAATTTCTGTGGATGCTATGGGTATTTTAGCAATATTCTTCCAATCCACAAAAATGGAATCTTTACATTTATTTGTCTCTTCTTCAATTTCTTTCATCAATATTTTATAGGTCTTAGTGTGCAGATCTTTTGCGTTCTTAGTTCAATTTATTCATTAGTATTTTACTCTTTTTGACGTTATGAAAACTTGGACTGTTTTCTTAATTTCCATTTTGGATAGATTATCATTGGTGTTAAGAAACACGATGGAGTTTTGTATGTTGATTTTCTTTATCTGTTCCTTTGTGACACCTTCAGGGTGTTCTACCTATGGGATCATACCATCTGCAAACAGGGATAATTTTACTTTCTCCTTCTCAATTTGGATGCCTTTTATTTTGTTTTCTTGTCTGATTGTTCTTGCTAGTACTTTCAGCAATGTGGCCAAGAATAGGCATTTATCAGATCTTAGAGGAAAAGCTTTCAGTTTTTCTTCATTTATTATGATATTAGTTATGCACTTTTCATATATGTCTTTCATTGTATTGATAGTATTTCTTTCTATACTTATTTTGTTGAGAGTTTTTGTCATGAATGCATGTTGACCTTTGTCAAATGCTTTTTCTGTACATGTATTGAGATGATTGTGTCGTTTTTATCTTTCATTGTTATTGTTGGGTATCATACATTAATTTGTATATGTTAAACCAATCTTGCATCCCAGATAAGAATCCCAGCTGCTCATGCTATATAATCCTTTTAATGAGCTGTTAAGCTTTGATTTTCCAGCCTTTCATTCAGGGTTTTTGCACATATATTTATTACAGACATTTGCCTATAGTTTTTTTGTGGTGTTTTTGTTTGGCTTTTGTGTCAGGGCAATGCTACCTTCATGAGATAAGTTTGGAAGTATTCCTTCTATAAAGAAGTTTTCTAAATTGGTTTTATTCTGAAATTCATAGAATGACACTTATGTAGCTTACCTATTTTTGCATTCTCTTCTACTGATGCCTTTTCTAGTCTGAATTGGAATGGTTGCACTGTAAGAGAATAGTTATGCACTTAGATTTTAAATGAACATAAACAATTAGCTGTGCTAATGACAATTATGCTGAAAGTGCACTTCCATTATATTTTCACTGGTTTAATGGCAATTTTCAAAATCTAAATATGTATAAGTGGCATTAACATGGCATGATTAATGTTATTTTAATAGCAATTATCATTAATAAAACAAATTTGTGAATCTATGCTAGATGCCCTTCCAAGAGGTTATCAAAGGCTCTTTACACACAAGTTTAAACAGGTTATGTAGTATTTGGGAGTCAAGGTTGTATTATCTTGAAGTCATTCTTGTATATGACAGTCCTAGATCAGTTTTCATTTCTGACATCAAAATGTGTCCAATGCAGACTCCTCCATTTTCTACTGATTTGTCCTTTAACTTTTCAATGCTAGCCTGTGTTCATTAACCAGCCAATCAACTGATACCTTCATTCATAGTTTTATATATTAATAATCCCAGTTCATAATGTCATTGGTTAATTCAGCTAATATGTGTAGCAAGCCTATGGTATCTGCCAGGCACTGTGCTAGGTACCAGGGATGCAGTGTCCTCTTGTCTTCATCGAACTTCAAATGTCATAACAGAAGTCAACAATATACAAGAAAATAGCCTTCTCTATGTTCCAATGAAAACACTTCTCTTTAGTGCATACATAGAGCTTATTCCAAAACTGAGGAGTCAATGTGGACTTCTCAGAAGTATTGCTATCTAAACTGATGTCTGACTGGTGAGCGGAAGTTACTGGCAGAGGAACATGAAGGAGGTGGCAGGTGAGGAAGGACAGGAACCAAAATGCGAGGCTGTGACAGTTAGGTGGAAAGTGCAATAATTGAGACAACATAGGGTGGTGACCTGATCTCAGTTTGTTTCTTGGGAAAGAAAGAGTGAATGAATTCAAGAGCTATTCAGAAATCAGAATATGTAGGACTTTGTTATTTGTTTAATGGGGGAGAGAGAGGATAGAGTATAGCATTTCTCAAACAACTCCAATCATAAAAGTCACTTGAAATGAGTCTGTGAAACACAGATTCTCAGCCCAACCTCAGGTTTCCTGAATCATCATTTCAGGAGAAGATGTGTTTGGCACACAGGACAGATAATGCTGATAATTGGGAAAACTGGAATAGGATGATGTCCATGTTTTTTACTAAAGTAACTTGGTAAATCCAAGGTAGGTGCTATTGTAAGACACAGAAGAAAGGAGGGAGTAGTGGAAAGGATGTGGAATAGATAAAATTGATGTTTTGATACATTGGATTTCAGCAGCCTGTTGGGACTTCCGAATAGAGCTGATTTGGAAGTGATGATGCTCAGGGGAGTGATAAGGTAAGAAAGCACAGCCTTAGGAAGCCAGGAGGTTATTGAAGCTGGTAGTAATGGTGTAGCTGAGGTTTTCAGAGTGTATACAGTGAGAACAGAAGAGGCCTGTAGCCATTTAAGTAAAGGGCATGAGAAATTTCTGCAATGAGGGCTGAGAAAGAGCAGAGAGAATATTTGGAGGGGGAAAAGTTTGTTGTTCCAAATAAACCAGTTGAAGAGAACCTAATAGATGAGCAGGATGCCATTGATGGTGACAAGTTTCTAGTACAGATGGGAAAGATGATAAGACATTGAATAGAATATTTTTGTTCTTACTGCTAAATTTGAATAAATAAATGAGACTTTAATTATACCAAAAAGTGCCTGCATAGCAAAGGAAATAATTGAGTAAATAGACAACCTACAGAATGGGAAAAAATATTCCCAAACTAAACATCCAACAAAGGATTAATATCCAGAATCTGCAAAGAATACAAACAAATCAACAAGAAACCCCAAATAACCCCATCAAAAAGTGGGCAAAAGACATTAACAGATCTTTTTCAAAAGAATATATACAAATGGTAAGTAAATGTATGAATGCTCAATATCACCAATCATCAGGGAAATGCAAATTAAAACCACCGTGAGATACTACTTTATCCCGTCAGAATGGCCATTTTTGATAAGTCAAAAAACAATAGATGTTGGCATGGATGCAGTGAAAAGGGAATATTTA
The DNA here is from genome assembly GCF_040939455.1 of Microcebus murinus. Classification (NCBI taxonomy): domain Eukaryota; kingdom Metazoa; phylum Chordata; class Mammalia; order Primates; family Cheirogaleidae; genus Microcebus; species Microcebus murinus. The sequence goes on along the minus strand of NC_134119.1, from coordinate 7,096,411 downwards.
CACACCATTGGTAGGAATGTACATTAATAAAACTTCCATGGAAAACGGTATGGAGATTCTGCAAAAACTAAAAGTAGACCTATCATTCGGTCTTACAATCCCATTATTGGATGTCTACCCAAAGGAAAAGTCATTATATCAAAAAGACACCTGTACCCAGATGATTATCAACCTACCTGCCCATCAGCTGATGAGTAGATAAATAAGATGTGATAAACACATACCGTGGAATACTATTCAGACATAAAAAGGAATGAATGATGTCTCTTGCAGCAACGTAGATGGAACTGGAGACTATTATCCTAAGTGAAGTATTTCAGGAATGAAAAAAAATATATCACATGTTCTCACTTATAAGTGGGAGCTAAACGATGGGTATATATGGTCACAAAGTGGTACAATGGACATAGGAAACTAAAAGGGGGAGAAAGAGGTGGGTGAGGGATTAAAAATTACCTATGGGGTACAACGTACACTATTCTGGTGATGGATACACTGAAAATCCCTGACTTCAGCATTATTCAATTCATCCATGTAACAAAAAAATTACTTTATATGAAAATAAACTTCTTAAAAATCAATCACTAAATAGAGCTTTAAAGCAATTTATCATTAATGTATGGTGACTAAATGGTAAATATTTTAAAAATAAAATTTGAAGAGAAAAAAAAGGTTTTTATTAAAAAACACCAAAAAAATGTATTTGAAGGATGGGCTGCAAACTAGTACCTCCTCTATGGAAAGCCATATGGATATACCTGAAAGAGCTACAAGTAGAATTACCATTAGATCCAGCAATCCCATTACTGGACATCTACCCAAAGGAACAAAAGACATTCTATAAAAAAGACATCTGCACTCAAATGTCTATAGCAGCACAATTCATAATTGCAAAGACATGGAAACAACCCAAATGCCCATCAACACATGATGGGATTAATAAAATGGTGTGTGTATATATATATATATATATATATACATACACACACCATGGAGTTCTACTCAGTCACAAAAAACAATGGTGATATAGCACCTCTTGTATAATCCTGGATAGAGCTGGAGCCCATTCTACTAAGTGAAGTATCCCAAGAATGGAACAACAAGCACCACATATACTTACCATCAAATTAGTATTAATTGATCAGCACCTAAGTGCACATATATTAATTATATTCATCAAATGTCAGGCAGGTGGGAGGGGGAGGAATAGATATGTATATATACCCGATGGGTGCAGTATTTACTGTCTAGGGGATAGACACACTTTAAGCACTGACTTGGGTGGGGCAAAGGCAATATATGTAACCTAAACATGTATAGCCCTGTAATACACTGAAATAAAGTAAATAATAAATAAATGTGATAACAATTCTTCATAACAGCTACATTGAAATGATCATGTCTCTGAAGCATTATCATTTAATCATTCCAGTATTTTTATGGATTAGATTATAATATATCCATTATACAGATGAGGAAATTGAGGATTCGAGAACTTATTTCATTAATTAGTGCAGTAAATAAAGTCATGGAGCCAGGACTTAATGCAAGTTCTATCTAAATTCAATTTGTAAGCTCTTCTATGTGTGAGCAACCTTTCTTCCTTCCACCCTCCTTCCTTCTCTCCCCACCCTCCCTTCTTCCATCTTTCGTCTTACTTTCATCTCTCCTTGATTTTTTCAAACACAGACCAACAACACATTTTATGGATAAAATCTCTATAAAAATTGTCACATATCTAATCATTGTACAATACAATATAACAAATATCAGATATAGGAACTTGAGTTTTAGGCTTCATAAAGGAATAAAGGATAGTAGGGGAAAAGGAGGAAATGTCTGAATGAGACTATTGCCTAAGAGATATGCACATGTCATTGAAATTTCAAGGGATAGTCACTACCAATGAAAAGTCCTCCTGTATGATAGTCTGGTAGAAGAGATTGATGAAGGTGGGTATCCCTCTTCATTGTCCTTAGCGATTTAGGGCCCAGCTTTCTGTCCATAGAGAGACTCTCTAGTCCAGGATGTGCTGGGTATGCTGACACTTGCTCACACAGTACACTGAGAAGGATGTGTGAAAAATAAACTGGTTGGCCCATTTGTACTGTGGAGAACCAGACTGGTAGAGGTAAGAAGTGGCAAAATCATCGCCTTAAGTTATTTTGCTGCTAGTTGGAATAAACTTTGAGAGTGCTGAATGGGGAAGAGACATTGATTTAAAGACAAGGGGTGGGTACTCAAACAGCAAACTCCAAGGATCTGGAGGCTTGGGGAGGCTCCAGGTGTCTGTTTTGTCTAGTTCAGGCTTTTCCAGGAACACTACACATGATGTCACCACCATCCTACACAAAGTGAGACAAGGAAACTAAGACCAAGGTCTGCTAGGCACCACATTCATCAGTCTTTAATACATACCTGTGTACAAAGAAAAGGGCTCGTCTTTGTAAACACTAATATTAAATATTTGTTACCCTATATGTTTTAAAAGTTATTTAAAAGTACTCTCTATGTGCTATAATATAATAGGAAATTATAAGCTAAGGATTTGTAGCAATATTCTGCCATCCTTGGGAAAATGTGCCATGACAGGGAAAAAAAGGTGCCAGATGGACCATAATAATCAATGTATGTTCAAAATGTTAGAATTTTGGTAAATTATAACATGCCCTTTTATTACTGTCTGTGGCTTCTCATTTTTGTTAAGAAAACCACTGTGAGGATATAACAGTCTTATTCTTGTTTAGTGTTGTACTCTGCCACAAGAGAATCAGTATGTAAATTATTATTTTATATTTTATGCATTAGACCTCCTATTGGTACTCTGAACATGGTGTGTGTGTGTATGTGTTTGTGCATGTATGGTGTATGTGTGTGCACACTTACGTTTGGGTTTCTCAACTACATTCCAGCAAAGGTGTGATAGAGCCATTCTACACTCATTTTCCCATTGGGCCTCTTAATAAATGTCTGATGTTTTCTAAGCTTTGGTGATTCTGTATGGTACCTCTATCTCCAAGATACCATCATTATCATTAATAATAATAACAAGAATTCATCTAAAGTATATTGATTCAAGAACCATGAAATGTACTTTATATTCATTCTGTCATTTAATTACTCAATGCATTTCTTATATATTTCACCCCAAATATTCTCACCACAGTCATAAAGGAAAATAACAGTAAAGCCTATCGATATATGAACTATAAATATATAATCACTATTTACAGCTTATAAAGCCTTCAAAATTCAGCCTCTCATAAAACCAGTCATACATTTTGCTGATAAATATCACAATTTTTAACCGTAGCATAAAGAAAGGACTTAATTTTCAAACAGGTTTAAATATTAATATATGGGCACACTCAAATAATGGCAACAGCCTATTCCGGCCTCTTCTATCTCTGCAAAGAAGCTGTGCTTAAATTGCAAATCATTTTTATCAACCCATTAAAACATACTCTCCATTAGGCAACGCTTGGCCTGCTTTCATTCAGTCTGTCTATGTACTTGAACATTAAAGAATCATAGAAATCAATCTATCTATATTACTTTGGAAAGTTTCTCAGTATAACAGGAGGAGAGAAATCATTTTTTAAGAGCTAGCTGAAGTTTGACCTGGTTCAACCAAAAGGCTAATCCAGAATTCCTCTTACTATAGGGAGAATTTCTTTTTTGTTGGGAGGAAAAATACCTTAATGGTTGTATTGGTTGTGAAGGTAAGTCCTGCTCTCAGGCTAGTCTAACATGGGGGGCATGTAGACAAATCACATAGTATTCTATGGCTATTACCTCAGTAGAACTACCTCTCATTTTTCTGACAGTATCCCCAAATTTAATCTGAGGTACCCCTTAACTTTCCGTTTCTGTGATCTTGCTGATGGCTGCCTAGTGCTGAAGCAGTTAGCCTGGCTTAACCCACGGGCAACATGGTGGTTTGCGTTGGCCAGGGTCGGTCGAAAAGAATGAACTCTGGACTCTTATAGGGTTATTGGGAAAGGCACTGTCTCTTTCCCATTGTACTTGAACATGGACTGGAGTGACTGAAGGTACAGCTCGCTACATGTAGCCTAAACATTCAATGGACACAGAGAAACCAGAACCCAGTCATGAGGGACAAGACCTGGTTCTGGACATTGCTAGAACCTCTGTACTCAGTTCTGTTTGAAACCAGCTCTTCTCCAGAACTTGTTGGTTATATGATACCATCTATTCCACCTTTGTGCTTAGGTCAGTTTGGATGGGGGGTGTTCTGTCACTTTCAAATGAAAACACTAAATACTTAAAGTAGATGAGATTTTGAATCTTCTCCTTAATGGACAGGGGAGGCAAGAATTTGGAGTCTCAAGACCTCAAGGAAGAGAAGAATGGGAGTAGAATAGATTCTTGGTGGAAAGGCATGGTTTTGGGTAACTGGGGCAAGATTTCCTAGGGCATGAGGAGGGTGTGGCCTTTATCCTCTAGAGCTCAATCTCCTTGTCTCTAAAATAAGGGGTACTGGGTAGTCTTTCATATGCCACCCAGATCTGAAATATCTGGGGTGTGTCACAGTGACCGCGTATGTGTAGGTTCACGCTTCTTTGTCTCTGCGATGGCGCATAGTGCCTACTCAATAACTATAAAGAGACAATTGAACTGATAACAACCGAGTCTCTTTCTTCAGAGTGTGTTCTTCATAGACAGTGTGCTTCATTCCACATATTTTACCCAAATACTTGAGAAACTAACATCTTCACATCAATACCGTGAAGAAATTCTAGCCTTGATTCAGAGATCCCAGTTGCCACGGAACCGAAACGTCTGCTTCTGTGTTCAGGAGCTATTTATCTGTGTTCCAGGTAAAAGCCTCCACTTTCCCTTCTGCAGCTCTAATAAAAATGTGTTAGCATGCTAAGGAAACAGAAAGAAAGTAAAGGAAGTCAGGAGAGATTGGGAAAGCCAGGTTTATGGTCAATTGAGTTTTGAAGTAAGCCCTGTCCTTGGAACTATTCCTAGCAAGTTTTCTTCTCCCTTCTCCTCTCCACCTCCAATCCCCAGGCTTTAAATAGGATAAAAGGTTAAACCCTTTTACCGGGGAAGATGTATTTATAAGTATTTATGTGCATTTAGTGAAGAGAGAAAATATTTTGTTAACAGATTGCTGCTGGGGAGAATTGATCTGCCTGCTTTATGTGAGAAAGTAAATGTGTCCCTTTAACCTTAAATTGGTACATCACACTCTGCAAACTCCAATTATCTTGACAAAAATGATTTAACAAACTAGAGAACAACAGGGAGACCTGGGAGGAGGGCTCTGGAGGAAGGAAAAGATACTACAGGATCCAGGCCTTAGGCCCCTCACCATGAGAAACCTCAGAAGTGAAAGCAAATAGCCTCCCAGGGGTGAGCCGCTCTGGGAGACTTGCCTGTTTAGGAAATGCTGTGTTTCACATTTAATAATGAGATGTGGTCTTTTGGTTCCTGCTGAGTAGAGGCGTAATTTTGTTTTAGATCAGTTGGATCATTTCCATCAGCTTGCAAACATGGAATGAGATCCCATATTAACAAATAAACAAGAACAACTCCATGGTCCCCTCATTTCCCCACCTGTGTCTGGGCTCCTGGAAAAAAAAAATTGTTAAGTGAATGAAACAAAAACCAATACTATGAATTCATAAATTTGATTTAAAGAAACAATTTGCATTGCTAGTGTTTACTTTTATTTTTGTAAGGTCTTTAAGCCAATTGTCAACTAATAGTGAAGCAGTAATTCCTTTACATAGACCAGCCATGATTGTATCCTCCCCCTTCTTGAATGAGATGGGAAAATGATTTTCTGGAGGTTGCAAACCAACCTGAAGGTACAAAATCTAGACTACGATGTGACAGCTATTGAAAAGTTTGAGTTTGCTATCAATAAGGAAAAGTCAAAAAATTCCTTTAGTTTTATTGTGGTGGTTTTGTTTTTTGCTTATCCATTATTATCTGGACACCGGGAGATACGTTATGACAAGACAGCAGATTAGTGCACTGAATAGGCACTGCCCAGGTCTGTATGTCCTCACTAGATTCATTGTGCTAGTCTGTTTTGCCCACCTGGGTTCTGTAGACACCGAGTCAGCCCACCCTTGATATGTGGGATCATGTCAAATGAAGGTAGCATTTCTACAAAAGAAATAAACCTGGTGATGGAGGTTACCTATGAACTTTTAGAATCTGGATGAAATTTCAACAGGAATAAAATTTTGGGGTATCTCTATCTAAAAATGCTTCTCTCTCTCTCTCTCTCTCTCTCTCTCTCTCTCTCTCTCTCTTTCTCTCTCTCTCTCTCTCTTTCTCTCTCTCTCACACACACACACACACACACACACAGACATTACTAAATTAACAAAACAGCCAAGTACTGATGACTGATTAAAAACAGTTTCCATGCTTTGTCTCCATGGAGATGCCAGTTTTTTAAAGAGGGTGTTTCTATAAATTAATATACCTAAGACAAAAAGAATAAGTCACACCCATTAGAGGAAAGATTAAGAGGTTTTTGTTGGGCTCTGCTTCCCAACAAATCCTTCTCTTTGATAATATTGCTCTAAAGCTTGGTGTCATCTTTTAAGGGGAGTGAGCCAACCCAGCTCCCAGTGCCATTCAGACTTCATCATGTTTTTACCTTTGTTAAAAATGCCTGAGATTTCAAAAGGAGCCTGGCTGGGAGCTTTTGATTGTTAGTATTTATTAGTTCAGAAATTACCTATTTTTTTCCTCATTTGTGAGGCGAAATTCCAACAAATGAATTACGTAGTAATGTCAGGAAGTATATCATGATTCCTTGATCTTAGCAGGTGATGTTGCCGTTTCTAAGGTAATAACACATGTCAACTCCTAAATGTGCTTTCTATTGAAATCATATGTTGATTTGGCACTTTGTTAGCCTAAAGTTATGAAAACGGGACCATTTTTCAAAACTTGCGTTTTCTAGTTATTTGTAAGTTTGGAGAAAGAAGAGATAAGAACTCCTAACAATCAACATTTAGTCTTTCTGGTCATTTTCCATTACATGACTTTTATAGCTCAATATTTATGGATTGTTTGGATCTGAGTTTCTCAAAAAGTGCAATACCTTACACATCACTTAATCCATTCCTCAAATATAAACAAGGCTTAAAATACAAAGATACAAAGTTTCATTATTGATAAATCCCCAAAGTTCTTTTTTAAAATATTTATCAAAAGTTTCACACATGCACACAAACACATACAATTATTATTTTTCATGAAAACAAATTCTTGTTAAAACGTCCCTGCCTTTCACAGAACCTTCTCAGTTGGAAAGCTCCTCTTTTAGCATTGTACAACTCCATAGATTATCCCTTGCTCTCAAACACCTGCATGTATATTTATAATAATAATGGGAGCAGGGAAAATGTCCTTTGAACAGGAAACTTTCTTCTCCTGGTGTCTGAGCTCTGTTAAGCTGTGCCAGCAGCCTCACGCACAATGATGATTTGCACTTAAGCCATTAGCTTTTTAGACTCCCAGCACGTGCAGCCTGAGACACAAGCCCTGGTTTCCTGTGCAGTGTTGTGCTGACATTCTTATACAGAATGCTTGTTAAAAGCATTGTCATGCATTTCCAAGGGACCTTAAAAAAATAATAAATCCAAGCCATCTCGCTATTATTTTCATGAATAAATGCCAGTGCCTGACCTTATCTTTTGGCACCGCCTGGCAGTAACTTCTCCGCACCGCCACACTGTGGGTATTGTCAGAGAAAAAGTCTATAAGGTCTTATTCTTTAGAGAATTATTCCATTTCCCTCAGGCATTTTCCGGGATGAACAATTCTGCATGGGGATAAATAGAGGCAGATAAAAATGGTCAACTCCCCCCCCCCATAATGTAGTTTTCCCAAGAAAAGCCGGAAAACAGACTGGGGACTGTGTGGATGCTGATCCAAACATAAGTCAGTAAGAGGATGTTGAAAAAGCGAGGCCAATCTGGGGCATAAACGATTGCTTGAAATAGAAGTGAAAATGCCATTATGGTTAAGAGCCATCGCCCCAAGCCTTTGGAAGTTCTGCCCTCTCTTTATAGTGTGAATCTATAAAGTTTTCCGTATTTTTGCCGCCATGAATATACTGCTAATGATAGTCAGGATATGAAGGTTTGCAAATGATTCATGTCCTCGAAGTAATAAATTCAGTCCTGCCATATCATTAATGCCATTTGTCATGTGCATCCAGTGAATGTATGGACGCATTTGTGAATGAATGAGAACTCTCCCTGCAGGTAGAATTGACTCTGTTAGTAGCCTCCACCTTCTATGGGCAATGAAAATAGAGTCCAGCTCATTCCAAATTGGTTGTATCCAACTCTTCTTTAAAAATGTCATTATTTTTTAACAAGTCTTCAACTTATACACATCAACTATCTGATATTGTTTATACCATAAATTTATTATAAAAGATATAAACACATGTACAAGTTAAATCATGCATGTATTAACTTTCAATCATTGTCTTTATTACAAATCAGGTATTCTTAACCAGGGCAGTACAGAAAGGAACCTTATTGTCACCATCTCTTGATTTTGTCTGCTCTATATTCTTTCTTCACGGGGAATCCTCAGGACTCCATACGGCCCTGATGAAGCCCACAGGAGCAGGTCAGTGACCCACAGGCTGGACAGTCATAGGAATGTATCTACCTGGGCAAGTTACCTGGCCGAGCCAATCTGTCTTTACCCAGAACATTTCAAACTCAAACTGGAGTTTGAGAGTTAAATGTCTCCAGTTCTTGCATCATGAGGTATAACCCTGTGTGCTTAGGGTTACGTTGGCTGTCTTCTGAGTGAACAGAGGTAGCCTCATGGGAGGAGAGAAGAGAACCAATTGTCAAAGCAGCAGATCTGAAAGAGAATGGAAGAAAGAAAGATTGTTTTGAGGTATCATAGGCAACTGTGCTTGAGCAGTTGAAGTGGACTCCCTAGTTATATAACATACTAAGTCTCAATTTTTGCAGAGATGAGTTTGAGTGTAGTTTCTGCCTTTGCAATCAATGGGCACTGACAACCAGAACACATTTCACATTACTTATGGTGTCAGGAGAGCATACTTAGCTCTATTTCAGTTGGCTGTTTTGGTACACTTGGGGTTAAAATGCCTGAGGGCTTTTTTCTCTCTCTAATGGAAGTGATTCTACTGTAGTTAGCTTATGAGTTGATAACCATAGTGAGAGATAGCTTTGGATCTGCTTTGCTAATTCAAATTACCATCCCAGTTCCTCTGAGCAACAAGTGAACAATCGTTCCTTCGCTTTGCCTTCCATACACACTGGCTTTGCCCTGGGAGACGGCCAGAAAATCAGAAGAGATACTTTCAACCCTCTATTCTATTATCCCATGAGGTTTATCCCAACTTTTACCTCCTGAATAGAAAATTGTTACTTTGGCAACTGTCATTGTCTGTCATTCCCTCTCAAAAACAACTTTTTATAGTTATTTTACATAAAATATATTAAGCTTTCATAACTAAGTATATTGGCTACTCCCTTCTAACCTTATTTTTTGTAGGGCCTTTGTCTCTTTAGAAAGCATGTGTGTGCGTGTGTATGTGTAGTGAGTGTATAATTTATCTTTTAAAAGAATTATTTCAATCATAAATTCACAGAGATTTACTCACAACCTCAGAGTTCTCAGTTTGAGGTTCCTGGGATTGTTGAAAAATTATGGAGCAAATGAATAAATGGTTCAAACATAGTTTCTCAAAGGTTAATCCATAATGCAGCTACATCATCATCATCTTGGGGAGCTACTTACAAATACTGATTCCCACGAACTATTTACTATGATTTAGTAGATCTCTATTTAGTCCCAGTATTCTGTACTGTTTTTCAAAGTGCTTTCTAGGTTATTTGAGGTATTTCCTTCTAAGATTTTTAAACACTACTCTTGAGACAAAGAAAGTAAATACTAATTAAGTTGGATACTTGAGCCTATGGAAAAGGTATGATGAATGAGAAGTCAGCATGGAGAAAGAATAGAGTCCATTAGTGACAGGCAGGAAAATTTACTATACTGAGATTATATCTTTCATCCACAATGAGTCCCATATGAAGAGACACATCTGGATGGGAAGGGGTGTGGTTTAGTCACAAAGGCTGTTTGAGGGGTTGTAATGTTGTCGGGAGATGCCGGGTCCTGAGTAGGATGTCGGTTTGGCTCCAGACAAGCCGTGTGATCTGAGTAAGCCACTTAACCGCCCTGAACCTCCATTTCTCATCTGTAAAGCCCTATAACTGTAATAGCTCCTTCACAGTATTTTTATGAGGGCTAGAATAAATCATGCAAGGAAATGTGCTTTGAAAACTGTAAATAAGTTACATAAATTCAAGTTCTTACCACTGTGAAGTAGCTGGTTATAAGGACTGTTTGATGCTAAAGATTGGAATCAAGTTCAATAGCAAGCATCTTACTTTCTGCTTAGAACAGCATTGCTGTTGGGCAGTTTGTTTCTGTTGATAATATTTGAGGTCATGGATTCCTTTGAGAGCATGATTACAGACAGATTCTCTTTCTGAGCATTGCCCATGTACATAAAAAATTGTAAGACATTGAAGACAATTTCTGGTTATTATGGATTGGTTTAGGAGCTCTGTTCTCTCTTTTAATTTGCTGCTTTCTTCATTTTTTCTATTACTCAAATGTGAGCTTTAGAAGGACATGGACTTGGATTTGCTCTCTGCTGCCTTAGCAGCACCAGTAACGGTGCCTGGCCCATGGAAGGGGCTCCATAGCTACATGCAGAACATGCGAATGCATTCTAACGTGAACGAGTACAGAGCTAGGTTCATGGAGCTAACGAGATAAATAACACAGTCCCAACGACCAAGCCTTCTAGTGGAGGGAGAGTACAGGCAGATAAGCTCATAACTACCAAGGAAATATTGGTGAGATATGTACCAAAAGGGAAGTATGCTGCACTTTAGAAAGATTGCAGAGGGAATGACTGGGAGTTGACCTTTGCAGAGAGCCTCGAGTGTGGATTTCAAATGTAGACAGAGTCAGGGAGTAAATTCCAGAGTTATAGAATAGCTTGATAAAAGTATAGAAAAAGTCTAATAATAAGGTCAGAAGTTGAAAACTAGCCACTATGAGAAGTTGAAACTCACATGCTTTGTTGAACATCCGTTTTATAAAATTGAAAAATGTTACTTAAAAATACAAATGTTTGCCTTCTCTTGGATGGTAGGAAGGTAGAGCAAGTCTGACTCCATGGCTGACGTCAAACAATAACTGCCCCCATAGATGAAGCTTGTGTTCTCCTTTTAGCCCCAAGCCCACATCACTCATTTATGGAACAAGCTTGGTCTATGTCATCACTTGAGTTTTGTGTACATTGGTTCAGAAAGTTCTAGAGCATTTCAGATGCCCTTATTTTTTTATTTTTTTTTTTTTGGAAGGGGTATTTATGACTCTGGTGGTAGAAAACAGTTAACAGGGAGGAGTCACTGCATGGTGGAAGCTTGCTGTTGAAGATCAATAGGGCTGAAGTATTATTTGAAGAACAAAATGATTAAAATAAAAACACAATGGATACATATTTATATACAATTAGTATGAATGATTATGAATTGAGAGATGGGGACAGAAGCAGACATAATCATTGTAAAAAAAAAAAATCCAGTAAAGGGATTCCTGCAAATATTACATAGAGAAGGGTGGTTCTCATTTGTTTGTTTGATTTAGGAATTTTAATCCTTTAATTCAGTGATTGTATCTATGGCTCATGGACTGACAATTTCTAATGTGTAAATCATCATGTTAATTGGCTTCACCCATAAAAAAAAAAAAAAAAAAAATTAAGTGCTGGTGATACCCAGAACCTGGCTCCAAGTGAGAGAGAAGACAAGACATAGGAGAAAGATTAAAAACCTCAGCAGCCAGGGCTGGAGGAAGAGAAAGTAATTTGCTTTGACCCAGGCAATAAATCTGCCGGGCAGTAATGACCATCTCTTGACACCAGTAGTGACATTGATCAAGTACACTGTCCCAGGCTTTTCCCCCCATTCCTATGAACCACAAAACCTCTCCTGATTGTTCATGTCACGATTTATGAACAAATATCAGAGAGCAGAGATAAAGGGATGATAAAGGTACAATTGCCTCGTTAAGTTAATGTGAGCCCTGATTGAAATCATCACAGATGCCATTCTGTGGACCAAAGGAATGCATTGTCTTCTGTTTATGTTATTTTGTTTTCCTGTAGAAATGTTCCCAGAACTTGATATTTAGACAGTTTCAAAGTTGCCATTGGAATGGAAAAAAAAAAAAGAAAAAAGAAAAACAAGAACAGATCAAAACGAATATATAATTCGATTTTATTGGTGATACAGCCAGCTAGGTGTGGTCACAGGGAAGTTGTCTATCTTCCTCATCTGAACATTTTAGGACCAAGTTTCAAATACAAGGTGAAGCAGATTTTTGCCTCCACCCTGATTTATTGCAAAAAGTCTTTTCTTTATAAGTTGTTGGTTGCAGTGATCCCTGATTACTGACTTAATTGCATTTTATTTTCTTTGTCACTTGAAATTAGCATGATATTCATAAAGTAATATTTAACCTGCGTTTTTAAATTATTTAATATGTACAAAATGATATTTATATCACGTGGAAGTCATGAAAAAATATATGAAACTCCCTATGCTCATTCTCTAGCTAAAGAAAGGAAGCCTCACTGATATCACCACCCTACCAACACAGGACCCTCAGAGATCCCATTCATCTTCCTCCCCACAAACAGGCCATGAGTTTATGGGTTTTGTGATTCATTGTCCTGTTTCATCATTAGACTATATGTATATACGGTACTAAGCAACATATTGCTTAGTTTTGTATGCCTTTGGAATTTCTATTAGTGGAATTATACATAATGTATTCTTCAACTCATTTTTTCCTTATTGAACATTATTTTTAAGATTCATCTATGTCACTACAGGTAACTCTGGGCCAGTGGTCAGTAGCATCATACTATGGTCCACGGGCCACATCTAGCCTGCCACTTATATTTTATTTGATTATGGCCAGATAGTTAAGAATTATTTTTCTCTTCACATTTTAAATGGTTATATATATATATATATATATATATATTTTTGCATTCTTTTTTTTTTATTTCGGCATATTATGGGGGTACAGATTTTAAAGTTTCAATAAATGCCCTTCCCCCCTCCCCCCATAAGTCTGAGTCTCCAGCGTGATCATCCCTCAGATGGTGCGCCTATCACTCGTTATGTATGTATATACCCGCCCCCCCAACCCCCTCCCCAATACCCTATTACTGTAGTACCTATGTGTCCACTTAGGTGCTACTCAGTTAATACCAGTTTGCTGGAGAATATATCTGGTGCTTGTTTTTCCATTCTTGAGTTGCATAAATATAATAGTTATATAAGTACCCACATAATATTCTCCATTTTACCTCTTAGTCTGCAAAGCCTAATATATTTACTCCGGGTCCTTGATGAAAACCTTGCTGACTCATGCTCTAGAGGCCATTAATTTCATTATAAGATCTTTATTTTTTTGAATATGCCATAATTACGAAATATCCAGTCTCAAGTTGAAGGCCATTTGGGTTCTTTTTTTCTACAAGTTTGTTTTCCGTTACAAACACTATACTATGAACACTCTTGGCCCAGTCCTTTGCTGTACAAATTTCTCCACAGTATATGTCAGATGATAAGTTATGGGCATCTTCAGTTTTACCAGACAGTGCCATATCTTTTCCCAAAATAGTGTGCTAATTTATGGCCCCACCAGCAGTGCCATAGTAACAGTAAAAGGAGCTATTTGTCTGTTTTCTCCACTTCTCTTCCCAAGCTTAGCCATGTATCGCTCCCTGCAGGAGTGTGGTTTTAGAGAAACTAAGGTAAATAAAATCACAAATGACTATGTCCTAAGGCATTATGCACATGCATACATTTTAAAAATAAATCCCCCAATAGGCTATCAAAGTTCCTGATACTGTTTATTAAGCTATAATAATATTCTATTAATTGATCTTAAGATAATTTTATTCAAAATTATATTGAATTTTATATTTATATTTACATGATACTCAAATGTTAACATCTTTGTATGCATTTTTTACGTTTTAAAGACATTTTCTGATTATTGAACTATATATATAACATTTCAAGTTACAAAATGAAATTTCAGTAGAAATAGTGGTAATAATAGCAGTCTATGCTGGATCAAATATGATTTCTGTGTGTCTCAAAATGTTCAAGAAGACAAAGTCTGACAACAGGTTACAACCTCTAAAGGACATTTTGCTCTCTGAGCTGATTTCTAAGACCATATTTTCACTCTCAGAGAAATTGTACTTCATCATGGAAATGTGAGCCAATCCATCTTGGTGAATGATACTTATGTAGATGGCTCTATTTAGAAATACTATTATAAAGCTAACCCAGGAAGTACAATTTTCCTCCCTAACCAGCATGTCTTTGGAATTATTTTCCTTGCAGATCAATGGAACAGAGAATAGAATTGGCTTCTCTTTGTTGGCATTCATACTTTAGGTACCCCCAAGTGCTTTGTGTAATGAAAAACAGCAATGTTGGTGCCTTTAATAAAACATTGACAATAATGCTTTCTTTTTCCCTGGCATTAGTACAGAAATGGAACAGATTTGGAGTCAAACAGCATGAGAAAAGATGCATTTCTCTAGTTTAATATATCTGGAAAAGATACGTAATTATAGATTTGTCAAAGTTCTGAATCAGTAAATTCCTGTTATCCAGAGTGGGCAGAGAGTAAAGCATCCTTGCTTATTTTAAGTTATGTGTCTGTCTTCACTTCGTGATGAATACTTGAGAACAGGGACAATATTGCCTTCACCTGTTTATTGCCTGGTTTTTAGCTCCCTAATAATTGAAAGCACATACTTATGAATACCATAGATTAGATAGTTGCTCCCCTATATGCCATGAGATAATGATCACATCAAAATTGAGTACATTTTTATTGATTTCCTTAGGTGTGCTAAATACAATCATCAATATTTATAGTAGTTTCCAATATTTATACCAAAATAATAGCAAAGGTAGTATTATTAGTCATTAATAATATTAGGACTTCAAAATATTTCAATGTCTTCTAGCCGTTGCTCTCAAAGTTGTTATTATTGGTTTTTTTTGTTTTTTTTTTAGTGTCAGCACTGGTTTCATAATTTTATCATTTAGTGAGAATATAACTATGTCTACTAGGTGCCATTGCTCCACAACCATTATAGGGAATAGAAAGTAAGTAAGGAGCAACCTCTAAACCTAAGGATCTTATAGCAGTTTGGGGAAGTAGGGCGAGTCTTGATGCTTCAAGTAACCAGAAAACAAATGCTCAGTGCAATTTGTTGATGCACTAGAATAAGTGATCCAGGCAAAATTGGTGAGGGGGAGTCAAGTGAAAGAGCTGTGGGCACCTGAGTTGTCAGGGGAGGGCAATGGAAAAATCAGACAAGGAGATGAACACTAAAGACTGGAGAGATTTCACAGTGTGGGGGCTTCAGTAGCACCCAGCTTGACTTGTCCAGTCTCATACCCACTGTCTTTATGAAAGTGAAAATTGCAATTCACCGTAAGAAGGATGAACTCATCGTTTGTATTTCTGGTAGTTTGGGTGATGGGAGATGATTTTGTCTACCTGCATGTTGGCTTGCTTTCTCCTGGTTGCCTACTTACTCGTGTGTGAGCCAGGGCTCTCAAGGTGAGAGAAAGACTGAGGGAATGACCTAGACTCAGAACATTTAGTTGTTAATCCACCACGGATATGCTATTTCTAAAACCATCAGCAGCAGCATTGCAAGCATCCAGCAACAGAGAACGCCTCCTTCTCTCTACCTTGCCCTGCCCTGCTCTTCTCTTCCTTTCTCCCCCCTCTCCTTGCAAGCTAAACAACCCAACATCCATGTTTTAATGAAATTGTAGACAGAGCCTGATGAGAGATTGCCTAGAACTTTAGCTAAACAGACCTGTGTGTTAATTGAGCTCTGATTCACACCTTCTGTGGCATCCTAGGCAGTTTGCTTAACTTCCCTAAACCTTGGTTTCATCAATTGTAAAGAAGGGAATACCTGCATTGCAGGACTATATTGAGGATTAACGACATATATAAGATACCTAATTCATTGCCTACTCCCATAGTAATTGCTCAAAATATTTATTATGATAGTACAACTCCCTATATGGCAGAAATGGGGCAAAGTTCTTTTGTTAGGAGCCCCCCTATGCCAGGGGCTCTACATACAATATCATCCTTATTTTCATAATGGTTCTGAGATGAAGGAATGGACCACAAAGTAGGCTTTCAGAAGACAGTAGATCAAATCTGACCACATGAGAATAGAGAACATTTTCTTATCCAAATTCTTATAAGAAATAGATATTGACATCAGATAATCCTAAACAATATTTACATTCTAAATTTTTTTTTCTTTTGTCTCCATTAAATCAAGAGTTAATGAGCCACTTCATGTACTATTCATTGATTTAACAACTTCCTCAGGGACAGGGACCTTTTCCTATTGTTTTCCATTCTATCCTGTGAGCCAAGGACAATTTATTTACTCAAGAAATACTCATTGGACACTTACTATATGCCAGGTACTGTGGATACCATCAAGACATTGAACTAGAGAGACCTAATCCTTTCTTTCATTGGAACTTAGACTATAACAGATATTTCCTTAGTTATTCAACAAGTATTTGATAAATACCTATCATGAGCTGAACTCTGTTCTAGATACTGGGCATAGAGGCATCTATAAGAAAAGTGAAGCTTGTTATCAGAGAGACAGACAGACATGTAATATCTGAAATAAAACTGTGCAGACTGATAGAATCGATTGGTGTTAGAGAACGCTACTGGAATGGCCACATAAACTAGAAAGTCAGCAGAGAAGAGGTAACATTTAATCTCAGCTCACCATAAGAAATGTGAGTCAACCATGGAATGTCCTGGGAGTGGAAGATTTCAGGCAGATTAACAAATAATTAAGTATAATTATTCAGTAAACATTATCCTAAGTGTCATACTGATTTTCATGATCTTTATTTTTCTTTATTTTCATTCATACTACATTTCTATGGTTCTAAAACACACATACAGAGAAACTCTGCCAGTTTTACCTCTGCGCAGACAGTGTTTCCCACATGGTTAGCAACTTTTGTTCTTATACTTCCTAATTCAGGGTAGTTGTTGACCATGCTCTAGGGATAAGGCCTGACTTTTACTTCTGCCTTTAGGGCAAAAGATACAGCTTTTTTCAAAGCTAGTTTTAAATTTACCTAGGTTCAAAATACTGAGGATATGTTGAACAACACACAAATCAACAGAAAAAGACTCAACAATTGATACACATTGTTTGAAATAAAATATTAGAAGCTATGCTAAATGAATTGTAACATGCTCAAATATGTGGAAAATACACCCTAAAATACAGCTGGAGAAAGATGTTTGTTTATATCAAAAGTTGCTCAAAGGCATCATCATAGCTATAGAATCTTTAAACATTTACAAACACAAAGGTCTATAAAAAATAGCTCTTCATTGATTTTTTTTACCTGCTGTATTTTATGTATTCTGAAAGCTGTTGGTACTCTTTTAAACAAGGGTTTCTTCATATCTGCCAGATTATATGAATGATCATTTTCTGCTGATTCGATCTGGGAAAAATCCCTTTTGCTGAGACAGTCCCTAATGGCTACATTTATAGTCTTCTTACTTGTTTTATTACTCAAGGGGACTTCCTATTTCTCCAGTCTAGCACAGAGGATCTGAACAACAAAAATAGCTATAGTTAGATTTTCTTTCAGTCTTCTACAAGGCAATAAGGATTTTTAGACCTTAGAGATTTTTCTGGTTCATATCCCCAGAATCAGATCATGTGCTCCATGCAGAGCCCAGCTCTACCTTCTGATTTTTGGCTTGTGTTCATCATAACTTCCAAAACCCACCAATACAGAACTCAGACCTTCTATTCTCTATGCTTAGGTATACCAGAGTGGTGGGTTGAAATGATCTCAATGAGACTTAGGTTTTCTTGATCTTTAGCTGAGACGGGTTCTCATGTATCGAGGGGATACTCAAAGGAAACCTATAAAGATGCGGAGGAAGCAAGGGAGGGCAGAGGGAAATGCTAAGTAAAAATGTGATTTTAGGTACAAACCTCAGCCTGCTCCCACAAGGAACTCGAGCATAAATAGCACTATGGTGTTGTCCCAACTTGAGAAAAGAGGGTTGGGCTTTTACAGCCTGTATCAGTTATCAGCTGTGGGTTCTCCCTTAAGGAAAGAAGGTAACTTGTCAGGTATTTCCAGGTGAGCTAGTTCCTGCAAGGCCCAGGCAAGTCTCCCGAGAAGAACATAACCATGAGCTCTGAGCACCCCACACTCCTAGCAATTGGAAATGGCCCTCTAGTCTGGCAGAAGGCATCCAGGGAGGAAGGCAGTAGTG
Source organism: Microcebus murinus (assembly GCF_040939455.1). Classification (NCBI taxonomy): domain Eukaryota; kingdom Metazoa; phylum Chordata; class Mammalia; order Primates; family Cheirogaleidae; genus Microcebus; species Microcebus murinus. The sequence goes on along the minus strand of NC_134119.1, from coordinate 7,077,919 downwards.
TCTTCCACACACCTACAACACCTTGCTTTTGTTGGTGGTGTTTTGTTTTTTCCTGTCATCAGCTATTCTGGGCGGTGAGGTCGGCCGTGTTTCTAAAATTATTTTCGCTTCTGAGTAAACAGTTAACAATTCGTAACTGAGTCTAATTCACTCCTAAAATGGCTCAGCTTGCACTTGATACATCAAGAAGCTCCAAACAAAAGACATAATTACTCAGGTTAAAGATGTCACGGATGATTTATTGTCTACAGGGTTGGTCGCAATACCCTGAAATGGCATGTTGTTTTTGTCGGTGAAGAGGGCCTTTAAACAGCAGAATTTCCCATTAAGGAACAAAATGTTGTTTTAAAGTTTCATGCTTCAATCTAACTCCTCCCTGCCAGCCTCTAGGGGAGATGCATGTGTACAATTGAGCGTGATGCGTAAACCCAAACTTCCAATTCAGCCGTGAAAGGCTAATTTAAGGATGCCTCACCTGGCATCTAAATTAGAAAGTCACTCAACCTTTCAGTCTTCTTGAGATAGGTGGGGCAGCCACTATTTACAAACTGTAGAGCCCTAAAGACTAGGGATTATAAAGCAACACACACAATGATAATAATAGCTACCAATGAATGAACGCTTCCATATGATTCGGGCGTTCTTCTGACAAGCTGATGATAGCTCATTTAATAATTTAAGAAACTTTGTGAAACACATTTTTCTTGTTTCATAAATGAAGAAATCGAAGCACAAGGAGATGCGATTCAGTGCAAATTGTTGAGGATGCAGTGGACCCAGTCTCTGCTTTCAAGAAGATAACTATGAAATGAAAATAAAATTTCAACTATGATAAGTAGAGCGATGAAAACTTACAGCAGTTATGACACCCTGCAACAGAGGTATGTGATTAAGTTATGTAGGTCTCAGAAGAATTCCTTGAGATACAGAGAAAAGTAATATTCTGGGCAGGTGGAATGGCAGGTGCAAAGACCCTGTGGCCAGAGAGAGCAGGGTTTCTATGGGTCATTGTGAGAGGGAAGGCAAGCCTGGAGAAAGATACTTCTGAAAAGGTAGGCAGAACCAGAATGAGCAGGACTTGGTAGCCTATATTAAGGAAATTTGTCTTATTATAAGAGATGGAAACCTACTGAAGCAGTGAAAAACGTTTTTTAAATGAGAGTAAGGGCAGGAGTGCAGTATCTGCCTGACAGTTTCGGATTTAAAAGAGTCCTTTAGTTTTAGAATGAAGAGTGGACTGAGAAGAGGGTAGAATGAAGGTCTGAGATTTTGAAGTCTGAGATTTTGCAGTAGATCAAGCTGAATGCCAATTGTGACTTTGACTAGAGTATTGTTGATGGATATAGACAGAAGTTAAAATATGCTAAAAGTATTTTCTCAAAAAAACTAACAGGAATTGGTGATGGATGGGGTTGGGGGAGTTTAGGAGGAAGGTATCAGAAAGGAGATAAAGTTTATTTCTGGGTTTCTGACTTGTACAACTAGAAAAATAATCAGGACATTTACTCATTTACTGAGATGAGGACCACGTTTGTTGGTAAGATCATGAGTTTTACTCTGGACACATTGAACGGGAGGACAAGCAGACAGTAGAATAGTAAGTCTAAAACACAACTCTGGACTAGACACGGCCATTGAAGCCAAGAGTATGGATGACATTTACCTGTGAGTATATGGAGGAAGGAGAGACATGGAAACTAGTCTTAAGTACTCCAATATTTAACGTTGCCTTTTTCAACTCTGATTTTATCTTTGCATCTTCTCTCTTTTTTTTAGTCTGGCTGAAGGTGTGTCACTTTTGTTTATATTTTCAAAAAGATAACTTCTTGCTTCATTGATTTTTGTATATTTTTGTTTTAATTTCAGTTATTTCTACTCTGATCTTTATTATTTCTTCTAATTTTAGGTTTGGTTTGCTATTGTTTTTCTAGTTCAAGATGTATCATTGGGTTGTTTATTGAAAACTTTTCTACTTTTTTGATGTAGTCACTTATTGCTACAAACTTTCCTCTTATAACTGCTTTTGCAGAATCCTATACATTTTGCTATGTTTTCATTTTCATTTGTTTTGAGAAATTTTTAAATTTCCTTTCTAATCTCTTCATTCAGGAGCATATTATTTAATTTCCATGTGTTTGTATAGTTTCCAGTGTTCCTGTTAGTTTTATTACCTTGTGGTCAGAGAAAGAAGAATGTAGATTCTGTGGCTGTTGAATAAAATGTTCAGTAAATATCTATTAGGTCCATATGATCTATAGTTCAGATTGAGTCTGATGTTTTTGTTGATTTTGTATCTGGATGATCTGTCCAGTTCTGAAAGTGGAATGTTGATGTCTCCCATGATTATTGTATTGGTGTCTCTGAGTGCTCCAGTCTTAGCTGTGCATGTATTTAAAATTATTATATCCTCTTGCTAAATTGACTCCTTTATCATTATATAATCACCTTCTTTGTCTCTTTTTACAGTTTTTGTCTTGCAATCTATTTTATCTGTTAGAAGTATAGCTACTCCTGGTCTTTTTTGGTTTCCATTTGTATAGACTATTTTCTTGCATCCCTTTTAGTCTATGTGCATCTTTATAGGTAAAGTATGTTTCTTGCAGATAACATTCAGTTGGATTTTTTTAAATCCATTCAATCACTCTGTCTTTTGATTGGAGAGTTTAGTCCATTCACATTCAATGTTATTATTGATAAGGACTTACTACAGCCATGTTGTTGTTTGATTTCTGGTTGTTTTATGGTCTTCTCTTCCTTTCTTACTTCCCTTCCTGATTTTCCTTTGTTAAAAGTGATTGTCTCTGGTAGTGTGTTTTAATTTCTTTCCTTTTATTTTTTTGGTGTATCTGTTGTAGGATTTTTGGTTTGAGATTACCATGAGGTAAAAAAACATTTTATAACCATTTTAAACCTATGAGCACTCAGCTTGCAAAGAAAAATCTAACAAAAATTCTGTACTTAAACTCAATTATTCCCTTCTTTTTAACTTTTTGCTGTCTCCATCCATACCTTTTCATACTATCTATCTCTCAAAAAGTCATTGTAGTATTTTTGATAGCTTTGCCTTTTACTCTTCCAACTGAAGATATAGGTGGTTTATATGCCACATTTACAGCAATAGCATATTCTGTGTTTGTGTATTTACTGTTACCAGTGAGTTGTATACCTTCAGATGACTTAATTGCTCATTAGCACCTTTTTCTTTTAAAGAACCCCTTGTAACATTTCTTGTAGGACACGTCTGTTGTCGATGAAGTCCCTCAGCTTTTGTCTGTCTTGGAAAGTCTTAATATCCTTCAAACATGAAGGAGAAATAGTTTTCAGGATGTAATATTCTAGGGTTAAGATTTTTTTCCTTCAGCACATTGAAGATGCCATGCCACTTTCTCCTGGCCTGTAAGGTTTCCACTGAGAAGTCTGCTGTCCCACATATGGGAGCTCCTTTACATTTTTTCTTTTTTCTTGCTTCCCTTAGGACCTTTTCTTTATTTATAACCTTTGGGAGCTTGATTATTAAATGCCTTGAGATAGTCTAAATGGGTTAAATCTGCTTGGTGTTCTAAGACCTTCATGTACCTGAATACTGATATCTTTCACTAGGTTTGGAAAGTTGTCTGTTATTTCTTTGAGTAAACTTTCTCTACCTCCCTCTTTTAAGGCCCATAACACTGAGATTTGCCTGTTCAAGGCTATTTTTCTAGATCTTATAGGTACGCTTCCTTCTTTCTTATTATCTTTTTTCCCTCCTGTGTATTTTAAAATGGTCTTCAAGCACCTTAATTCTTTCTTCTGCTTGATAAATTCTGTTTAGAGACTGATATATTTCTCAGTTTGTCAATTGAATTCTTAACTCTAGAATTTTTGCTTGATGTTTTAATGCTTTCAATCTCCTTGTTAAATTTCTCTCATAGGCTTCTGACTTCCTTCCAGGTGTTGTTTTGAAGTTCATTGAGCTGCTTCAGAACAGCTATTTTGAAAGGTCACACATCTCCATAAGTGCAGCATTGGTCACTTGTTCCTGAGTTTGTTTGGTGAGGTCATGTTTCCCTGGATGTCCTTGATGCTGTGGATGTCCCTCAATGTCTGGGCATGGACGAGTTAGGTATTTTAATCTTCATAGTCTGGTCTTGTTTGGTCCACTGCAGCCATGTCAGCACTAGGTGTGCCCCAAGCCCAGTAATGCTGAGACTCTTGCAAACTCCTGGTGGTACCACACTGGTGTACTTGGGTAAGACACAGGTGAATTCCCTGGATTGCCAGACAAAGTCTCTGTGCTGGAGTTGGAGGAGTGATATGGGTACTCCCTCATGGTCACAGCAACAGGTCACACCTGAAGCCAGCCCACTCTTACCCAAAGCCCGTGGTGATTATTGCCTGGCTACCTCTGATGTTTATTCAAAGCCCAAGGGCTCTTTAGTCAGCAGGTGGTGAATCCTGCCAGGACTGGGTCCTTCCTTTTAGGGCAGGATGTTTCCTTTTGGTCTAGAAATGCCCTCCAGGAACTATGGCCTGCAATCAGGGGCCTTCCAGTGTCTGCTTGGTACTTTATTTTACCATGGCTGAGCTGGTACCCAAGTTGTGTAATAAAGTCCTCTGAACTCTTCCCTTTTCCCAAGTGGAAGATGACTCTCCGTGCACTGTACTGCCTGGAGTCAGGGAAGGTGTAACATAGGCTTGGCGGCCACCACTGGTGTTTCACTGGGTCACACATCCACTGGCTCTGAACCAGCACAGCTGCAGGAATTTCCCAAGGATTGCAGCCTTTGTGGCCCAATTGCCTTTTAAATTTAGCCAAGGCTGCTTTTTTTCAGCTGACAGTAGGGCAGGGGGACCTCAGGTTTTAGGGCTCAGGGTTTCCCTTTGGCTGGGCTAGTCTAAATGCTCCCGCCATGGGTACCAGAAGAATTCTGCCCTGTGCATTTTTCCCCTGTGCATTGTGCTAGGGTGCCCTGAGTTTCAATCACTTCTTTCTCCCTCCCCTGAACACAGATTCTCCCTCCACTCAGGGTGTGGGGGTGGCATAGGCAATGCAAACTTGTTCAGTGCCTCTTTCCTTGATATAATATTAAAACCAGGTAGTAGGATAGCTCACCTGATTTTTGGTTCTTCTATAGGTTTCTTGTGTGTGTTGTGGTATGTTTGTGCAGAGGGACAATCACTGGAGGTTTCTATTTGGTCATCTTGCTCTGTCCCCGGTGTACCCCAATGTTTAATGAAGCCTCAGTAGATAATACTTCTTGGTTGGAAAAGGAGATCTCCAAGGTGAGAGAGTAGAAGAATGTATTTTATTCCAAAAGCAAAGGCAGGATTTTTAACAGGAAACAAAATTGTTTGCCTTCTTTTTTGCTCTCTTTAAAACTTCCTTCTTCCCCACGATTGCTGAAAACCCAATTTCTCACCCAGTATCACCACCAGCAAGCAAACCACACCTAAGACACTCTGTGTCTAATGATCAATCTCTGATCAATCCTTTGTTTTTTTCAAGAATCCCAAGAGATCTCTGAAGAACATAATTGAAAACTCTAAAGACAGCAAAGTTCCTAGGTTATCTATTAGAGTCAAAGAACCCACGAGTGAGCTTACTAAATTCTCTTTGAGAGCAGGCAGGCACCTGAACAAACATGCCACCTGAAATACACAACAGCATGAGGCTGCAAAGGAGAAAAAAAATCCAAAAACAAAACAAAAAGCAGGGGGGAAAAAAAAAAACCAAAAAACACAACACCATCTCCAGTTCAACTTGGTGATTGGGATTAATCTGTCACCAGAAAGCTTTTCCAAGTATAAGCCACAGCTGTCCTTGAGCACCCTTGCTGTGCCTTACCCTATCAGCAGACAGCCCAGCTTCCTTTCTCACTTGTTCACTTTGCAAATATATAGGGTAGAAAAGCTACAATTCACTGAAAATAATACTCAACCGATAAAATCTATTGCACATTTGCCTTATTTCAGATAAGCTCCAAGAATAGGGTGATTTTTAAATATTTTATTTTCTAAATCAACATGGCTAAAAACTTGAAACTCTTTTCTCAGCAGAGGCTGAAGCTTAAAAATGAAAATTCTAGGTCAGTGGAGAAGAAAGTGTCTCCCCTAGTTGGCTAGTTGAGCTATATCTATCCTACCCTTACAGGGTGGCTTCTAAAGTGTGTGATAGAGTCACACTGCACCTCCAGATAATGTTTTTTATTATTAGCCTTTTTTATTAGCCCTACTCTGTTCCTCATGAGGTTAACTGGTATGGAAATAATTAACATTGCCTTCTGGTTTACAGCTGGAGTCAGCTAAAGTGCCTGGCAGATCAGAAATAGACGGGGGCATCTGTTCCATGACTTTGCTTCCCAGGTTCCCATGAGCTGATGCATTCCTGGGTCAAAGATCAGGGCTGCTGTCAGGCAGTGCTTCTCACGTGGCCCTCCTTGTCATCTCCAGGGTTGGGCATCTTCTTCCAGCTATTGCCCTGCTGAGTCTTTAGTTGACACCAAAGACCCCTTTACCAGCCTGGGTGTTCCTTATCATCCCTTGTGGTTCCTCCACACTCTGCCCACGTCTTTCTGTGTAGCCCCTTTATGAAACCTCGTCAGTTCTCTGTGGGTCCCCGATCCACAATGGGTAACACATACCACAGCCAAATCACCAGAGTGCCCCAAATCAGGAATGAAAACAAAAAGCTGTAGAAACAACGTAAAATGCATTAGAAGGATTCTGGTATACAAGCTCAAGTTCAGTCACTGCTAAGACTGCCTTCCCAGTTCACAATGACCTTCCCTTTGAGAGTTGAGTTGTCTATAACATTGCTTCAGTTTTTCCTTTGCTGTACTGGCAATTCTGTCACCTAAACCAGCCCTTCCTATAGTCTTCTTCCATTTCGAACTGAGTATTTTTTGGAGATCAGACTGAGGTGGAGATTATTGTGCGGGAGTTTAATCAGGGAATGCTCTCAAGGTCACTAACTGTGAGGAAAGGGAAGGAAGTTGGATTGAGCTAAGGGAGAAACTAGATCAAGGTGCAGTCTCAACAAAGACCTCAGCCCACCTCGCAGGGAGCCCTGACATTGGCATGGCTATTCTGAATCATCTTTCGTCAGACTGAGTGTGCAGGGCTTCTATCCCCCAAATCCCACATCATCTAGTCATTGGGTGGGCCCTGCAGACAAGGGGGCCTGGCCTTGAGCGAGGAGTTCTTTCCAGGTGAGGATAGAGTGTTCAGGGCTGTTTTGCTGGCAACACATCTAGCAGTTGGGGAAATAAGTCAATTAGTGCAACAGAAGGATCTGTGGAGTGTATCATAGCATCCAATACACCATCTTTTTTGTTCTTTGAACTTAAATGAACTTAAAACCCTGGTGCTATTTTCAATTTTTCTTTTTCTATTCCGTTCCAGTTCTATCTAAAATCTGAGTTTTTTTTTTTTTAACCACCTCCACTACTAACCATTCTTGTCCCTGCCTCTCCCCCCCCCTAAATTGAATTATACATCTCATTGATCCTTGGAATCCGTCCTTCCTTCCCTTCTAGTTTGTGCTGAATACAAGAGACAGTGCATTTTAAAACACACACCAGCTCCTCTCACTTCTCTGCTCCAAACTCCAGGGGCTTTCTCATGTCACTTACAGAAGTCCCATCCTTAGAGCTTCCCATGGGATAGTGACTTGACCACCCACAACATTCCTTACGTATTTCTTACCCACGTATATCCTTGCTCACTCAACTTCAGCTGTGTTCTGCCTCAAATACTCCAGGCACCCTCCTGACTAGAGACTTTCCATTTTATTCTTTGCTTTACCCTAAAAAAGCACATTTCCTACAATGCCTCATTCTTCCAGATCTCTGCTATGTCATTTTATCAGCACAGCCTTTTAAAACCACCTCATATTGGCCGGGCGCGGTGGCTCACGCCTGTAATCCTAGCTCTCTGGGAGGCCGAGGCGGGCGGATTGCTCAAGGTCAGGAGTTCAAAACCAGCCTGAGCAAGAGCGAGACCCCGTCTCTACTATAAATAGAAAGAAATTAATTGGCCAACTGATATATATATATATAAAAAAAAAAATTAGCCGGGCATGGTGGCGCATGCCTGTAGTCCCAGCTACTCGGGAGGCTGAGGCAGAAGGATCGCTCGAGCCCAGGAGATTGAGGTTGCTGTGAGCTAGGCTGACGCCATGGCACTCACTCTAGCCTGGACAACAAAGCGAGACTCTGTCTCAAAAAAAAAAAAAAAATAAAAAAAAAAAAAAAAAAAAACCACCTCATAGACAACAGGAAACCCTAGTTTTTGCCAATTCTCACCACCTTATATGCTCTGTTTTGCTCCAGAGTTCTTTCCATCTAATATTTGCCTACTCTCTCTGTGTGTATGTCTCACTGTTAAAATGCAAGCTCCATGAGGCAGGGCCCTTTTGTTGTTTTTTTGTGAGTAGAGCATCCATAGTAGTGTTTCTGGCTTACAGTAGGTGCTCAATAATGCTTGTTGGCTGAGTAAATGGCTTTTGTATTTTGGTTAAGTTTAGAGTCAGATCAAGAGAACTAGTCCAGGACCTATGACACCTATGAATGAAAAAAGGAAAGAATTTGGAGCAAGGCTTATATGTTAGTTGAGGTAGGCAAAATTTTATAGACAACCTGGAGATGCCCCCCTCCATGGTTATTCAATCAAACACCGCCATCTGTGAAGGGGCTTTGCAATGGAGTTAAAGTGCTAGACTCTAAGATGGGGGTAGTCCCCTGGATTATCCAGGTGAGCCCAGTGTAATCTTGCATCCTTCAAAGCAGAGAGGTCTCTCAGGCTGGAGTCAGAGGTATGGGAAAGAGGAAGGTAGAAGCGACAAGGTAGCAAGACAAGAGAGCACAATTTGAAGTGTGAGCAATGCTCACCCACCGTTTCCGGCTGTGAGGATGGAAGGAAGTAGGTCAGAGGTTAGACATAGGTGGCTTCCGGAACCTGAGAATGGCCTGACAGCCAGCAAGGACACAGGTATTCAGGGCTATGATGCATTGAATTGGACTCTCCCTAGAGTATCCAGACACTTGGATTTCAGCCCTGTGTCCCCGCCAAGCCTGCTGGATTTCTGACCTACAGAACATCGAGATAATTAAATGGGTGTGGATTTTGTGATAATGTGTTACAGCAGCATAGAAAATGACTATATGTAAATTATACTCTCTGGTCTCAGATAAACATCATGGCAGTGAACAATCTGAATGTAAGCAAAAGGGATAGCAAAATTCATAATATGTGAAACAGAATAGGTTTCCAGCTTCTCCATATTCTACTTTTCATTCAGTAACTAAAGACCGGTAACAGAAATCACTGAAGTGAACTGTGTTTTACTAATATTATGATTCTGTTTGGCTAATCCATTGAGTATATTTCACTTGCCGGACTCCAAGAAGGGGCTTTTCTTTTACTCAGCAATGATCTTGGGAAGGTTCCTTGTGCTTTTTTTCCCAAGCTCATGCAAGTGTTGCTCTGTAGGTAGTTCATGCACCAGAGTAACCTAATAAGGAAAACACTACCTACAACTTCAATTCCTAATCCCAGCATTTTTTATTTGTGAAAAATAGAAAAACACTCTTACAAAGGGACCTATTGAACCATGATTGTCCTAGTAGTTAACAGTCTTTACAATGAATTATTTGCATAATTTTAAACAAATCACTTATCTGTCACTCTTTTTAGTTTTCTCCTTCAACCTCCAGGAATTGCTCTAAATGTGTGATTGGAGGTGCAAAAGCCTATTAACAAAACAACCCAAGTACCCATCAATACATGAGTGGATTAATAAAATGTGGTATATGTATACCATGGAGTTCTACTCAGCCACAAAAATCAATGGTGACCTAGCACCTCATGTATTTTCTTGGATGGAGCTGGAGCCCATTCTACTAAGTATCCCCAAAATGGAAAAACAAGCACCACATGGACTCACCATCATCAAACTGGTATTAATGGATCAACACTTAAATGTAACTTTCCTATGTGCACATTTCAGGTGTGCACATAGGAGGGGGGAGGACGGGATGGGTATATAAGCACCTTATGGGGGATGGACACGCTTATAGCTCTGACTTGGGCAGCGCAAAGGCAATATATGTAACTTAAACATTTGTACCCCTGGAATATCCTGAAATAAAAAGTAAAAAACCAAACCAACAAAAAAAAGCAAATACTGCCCTACCCAACTGAACACCAAAAGGAAAACCTCACCTCCACACTCACCCTGATGGTTTCACAGCCTGGTTGTGCAGGAAGTTGATGCTCTACCCCAGCTCCCTGCCCCTGAGAAAGCTCCTGTTCCCTCAGATGTTGTTCAAGGGCTGAGCTGAAAGTTTGATCTTCACCTGGGAGAGGCAGATAGTATGATCTGATCCAGTTTTATGGAATAGTGTCCGTGGGATTCAGCTGACTTGGGGGCAGGTGAGATGAGGGCCACATTGGGGAAGCGGGAGGTGGTTGATTACTACACCAGGGCAGAATTTGCTGGACTGAGTGGGGAGCTGAACTTTCCCAGAAAAAAAAAAAAAAAGCAGAAATAACAGCAGAAGGTGGCTAAGAACTCCAAAAAGAATAAAGGAACATCAGAATGGGTAAAAATAGAAGTAAATATAATAGACTATCTTATTTCTCATTATCCTGCTTCTCTTGAGTCTCTTAAATCATATTTGTTGATTGGGCAAAACACCATCTGTTATGTGCTACTCAATGTATGTAAAAGAAATAAGACAATTATATTAAAAAGTAGGAAGGATAAAGGGACCCAAATGAAAATTAAGTTACTTCACTTGAAGTGAGAAAACTTTAATATCAGTAGACAGTGATAAGTGAGATATGTGTGTGTGCATGTGTGTGTATACATATAATATATATAATGCCTACAACACATGCCAAGGAAACTATGCAAATTGATATACTCAATGAAAGCCTTAAAAAATATTCAAATAACCAACAGAAAGGCTAAAAGAGAAATAGAGGAGAAACATAAGCAAATAAAATGGCAGACTTAAGCACTAACATGTCATTAATTACAGAAATGTACACAGTATCAATTTATCAATTAAAAGACAGATATGGGCAAAGTAAATTAGTGCCAAGGAAACATTCACTAAGGCAAACCATATACTAAGGAATAAAACAAACCTCAACAAATTTTGCAAAGTATGTTATCTGTATCTAACCAATATAATTAAGACAAATTCTACACAATCTCTTTCAGAAAATAGAAAAGGCAGAAACATTTTTTATGAGGCTACTGAGAGACAGACAGACACTGGCTCTCTGGTGTCTCTTCTTATATAGACACTAATCCTGTCTTGTCTGGCCCTCCCCCCATATGACCTCATTTAACCTTAATTACTTTCTTAGAGGCCCTATATCTGAATACAGCCACTCTGGGGTTAGGGCTTTAACATACAGTTTTTTGGAGGGTGGAGGGGGGGTCACAAAAGCATTCAATCTATAACAGTAATACACAGTTCTCAAAATTTAACATAAAAAATCAATTAGAAAATTGGCAAAAGACACAAACAGATATTTCTTGTACATATAAGCATGTGAAAAGATACTCATTGTTAACTTTTAACGAAATACAAACTAAATCTACAAGGATCTACCATTACACAATGCAAGTAGAATGTTTAAAACAAAATAAAATTTAAGCAGACATACAAAGGAAAACAACTCACTCATGATTCTAAGCTAATAAGTTTTTCTTTTTTAGAAGTTTAGACTAAAAGGTAGAAAGCCTGAAGCTTGAAAGGATTGTTTTCTGGATCTGGAAGGCAAGGTGGCTGCATGCTGGGATGTCCATGTAGATGTCATGTGTATCTATGGTCAAGTGAAACATATGCCTATTGAGAGAAGGAAAGATACAAGCTAAAATGTGTCCTGTTGGCTGGGGAGGGGTAAGGAGTGAGAGTGCTGGTGCCTTGGCCCCTACCAACTTTCTACTTTCCATTTTCAGTATCTGGTAAATCCTGGCAGTATTTGCTGTCTGTTTGTGTCAGGTGTCATTAACATAAATCTCCCCTTAGTGCGAGTAGGTGCGTTTCTTACACCAGTGCCTCCCCAACTCAAACACTCCATGTCACACCCTCTCGTGTCTCCATCCATTCCTTTCTTGCCTCTACCTTCCTCATTCTGGATTCTTCCCTTCAAGATGTTGAAGAACAACAGAATACTTGAAATTATTACCAGGAATATATATTAAACAATATTTTTTCAGTACAGGTGAACTTGAGTATAGCTTGAAATTTTTGGTAGACAATGAAAACATAAGTTAACTATTTTCCAGTGGAAATAAACTCCAAACCTACAAGTAAAATATTACTCAAACGAGTTATAGAGTAAATATAACATTTTTATTTAAATTCATAACACATTGCCTCTTAGTGCCTATAACCATTGAATATCATATGAAAATTCAGACATATTTTGATTGCATTGAATGATAAAATTTTTAAATATGAAGTACCAAGTAAGATAAAATTAAAAATCCTTTGTTGATCAACTAAAGGTAGAGGTAAAATCTAAGCCTATAACCCTGTTTATTCCACCCTCTGGCTAACCAATAGATTAACACTGTTCTTTTTTATTTATCTCTAAGTAGACCCTGGTGATTTAGATGGAGAAAAAACATGTCAAACCAACCAACTAGTTGGTACTACATGTCTTAGATGATATGTAGATTTTCTCTCAATTTCTTTTCATTTGATCATTATTTGGTACATGATTTCTAAATATTGCATATAATAAATAGTATTTATAAAGAAGCAGGGATTTAAAATCTTCATAAAATTAGAATAAACAAAAATTTCAATGCATACAAGTAGTTAACATAAAGAGTTAGATGCAAAATCTTTTTAAGGTGCATTTGGCAGGGGTTTTTTGCTTTTATACTGAAGATAGTCAAAGAAACTCTAAAAGTGACAATTGAATTTCTTTGCTTAATATGATATTAAGATGCAAATGGAAGTGAATTTAATAGAGAGCTGTCTGCCTCTAAGATATTTTGATATGTGAGAAGAGAGTCTCCACAATAACGCCTGTAAATTAATACATGTACAGAATTCAGGACATTATGGTTCAGCTTAGTTTAATTTCATTTCAAAAAGCCATTAGGGGTAGTTTAGATAGCTGATCTTTATGAGTTTTTTTTATGAATACAACACAAATTAATAAGCAAAAGTCTAAGCTAAAAGTCCAAGTTTTAAATGGCATGCAAACATGTTTAAATAAAAGCAAAAGATGTCTTTGTTTGCAGTGTTCCATTGGCCGGTTATGTTATCTGAACGTAGGAGATTTTTAAGAGTTATAACAAGCACTAAATCCAATATGTGTGGGGTACTTTTATCACACACTGATGCTGCAAGCTTATAAAATAAAGCAAATTTATGCATTAGCCATTGGAAATGAAAACCTACATTCAAATGTTCTGTGCCATTTTATCTTGAGTGTATTTCAAAGAAAATCATGTTAGTGGAAGCCACTTCCTGGCTAAGAAAAAGGATGTTGAAGTAATTACAGTATAACCAAAGTGCCCAAGATATGCAATACCAGAGAAAAAAGATAAAAATGGAAAATTGGGATTGAATGGACTAGCTTTTCAGAATCCTCCTGGGAGAAGATAAATTTAAGCTACAGCTATTTTCTGATTATTTAGAAATAAGCATCCAATTTATAGATTACCTGGGTCAGGCCTCAGATGGGAAAAGTGGCTTTGGGTGGAACCCAATTCACCAGTCTTTTTATACAACAGTATCAGTTTAATACTGAAACCCAGGACAACTCTGAGGAGGAGAAGAGGACACAAGAAACAAAACAACCAATTGTCTTAGAAGAAAGGACGTGGAGTGCAAAAGTGCATGCTAAGTTAGAGACAGGTGTGATTGGCAGAGGGGAGTGCGCTTGTCTTAGTTCACTTGGGCTGCTACGGAAAATACCAAAGACTGAGAAGTTACAAAGAACTGAAATTTATTCCTCACAGTCCTGAGATTGGGAAGTTCAACATCAAGGCATGAGCATCTGGAGACTGGTGAGGGTCTTCTTGCTGCATCATCCTCACGTGATTGAATGAGGCATGCTAGCAGAGCCAACCCAAGATGCAGGAAGCCTCTTTCGCAAGGGCCTTAATTCCATTCACAAGGGAGGAGCATTCATGACTGATCACCTCTTGAAGGCCCCACCTCTTAATACTATCACAGTGGCAACATCTACATTTTGGAGGGGACACACTCAAGCCATAGCATAGTTATACCCTGACTGAATGCAATGTGTATAAGCTGCTGGTCTGTTTTATAGCTGTTACAAAGATATATATGCATTCTTTACAAGGCTTTACCTATTTATTAAGCAAAGCACTTATGTAAGTATTTTTTACACTAAATATTTATAATTATTATATTTTATAAAATATGTTTATGCATTCAGTCAACAAATATGTATTAAACATATACTATGTGCCAGATTCTGTATAGATAGAGCAACGGAGAAAAAAATGCTTGCCTTTTTTAGATGATAGAATTAAGGTAATAAAAATAAAATATATAACATGTTAAAAATGGCAATTGCTGAAAAGAAAATTACATCAGGAAATCTGGATTGGAAATCTAGGGGTGAGAAGAGGTGCAAATTTAAATACAGCAATCAGGGCAGAGTTCAGTGAGAAGGAGGTAACCACTGAGCAAAGACCTGAAGGATGACAGGGAAGGGACAGTGCAGCTATCTGTGCATAGGCCTGGCAGAGCACACCTGGATTGTTCCAGAACAACAAGGTAGCCAGTGCTGGAACAGAATGGGATCAAGTGAGGTCATTTGGGATGCTGTGGGCCTTCCTTGGGGCTTGCCTTTTTTTCTGTGTGATGTAGGAAGCCATTGGAAGGTCTGAGCCATAGGGCCAACTTGATGGGACTTCGATGGCGACTCTGGCTGGCATGTGAGAACAGACCTGGAGTGGCGGAGGTGGACAGGTGTGGAAGCAGGGAAACCAGTTCTGCCATTTTCAAGCAAGTTGTTTAATTTCCCTGTGCCTCTGTTTTCTTATCTACAAATTGGGCATCAAAGTGCCTATTCATAGGGTTCTGGTAAGGATCAAATGAATTATGTAAAATACATAGAATAGTGCCCGCCCCATAACACATTATTCACTTATTTGGTAATAGTGTCAGTATGACAATACAGACATGAGACGATGGCAGTTTGGACTAGACTAGAGGTAGTAAGTGGTGGATTCCAGATGTATATCACATTTGAATGTGAGGCGACGGGATTTGCTGACCAATTGCATGTGAATGTGGAAGAGAAAAAGAGGGCATCGAAGCTGGGCTGCAGTGAATTGGGAGCATGGAGTTATCACTTATCAAGTGAAGGAGGAAGCTTTAGAAGAGCAATTTGGGAGACAGGAGGCTAAATCAGGAACTTGAAACATTTTATATTGAAATAGTATGTTTGCTATAAAAAATTTTAACACAAAAATGGCTTGGCAATGCAGCGTGGGAATCGCCACCTCCAAAGCAAAGATACAATGCAGAGGGCCGATGGCACTTGCAGCTGCTACCGGAATTCCAGTTGCTATAGGAATTTTGTATGTTGTTAACATAGTGACAGCATTTGCAATTATCTATAGCATGCAATTGTGAGCATGTATAGACCATCTTACCAGCCAGATATTTGAACTTCCTTTCCATTCCTGGAAACATTTCCCTATTTCCAGAGTCATTAGATAGGAGTTAATGGTGGCTTATACACATTTCCTTCTATGGGCCAAAGTTTTATAATTGTTGATCATCTTTTAGTGGCAAGTGAGGAAAGCACCTTGTCTCTTTTAGACTCTAAGTAGAAGTAGTATAAATAATAACATATTGAGAATCTCTTATGCCTTATGTGCTATGCATTTGAAAAGTACATTTTCAGGTAAGGAAACTGAAGTACACGAGTTTAGAATTTTATGAAAATAGGGGAGCTGAGATTTGAAACCAACCAGGTCCTTTGCCTCAAACTCACGCTCTTTGCTCCACCATGTACTGCTCAAAGCCCCATCCACCAGTACTACCCTCTCCAGATGTTAGAGTTTCATTCTCGGCGTGTGCTCTGACTTAAATTAGGTTTGAGTTCAATCTCTCTCTCATTTTTACTTCCCAGTTGCCATTCTCAGAAGGGATGAAGAGCCTACACAAAAGTTGATAAACCAGTATAGTTTTCTCTATTTCGGGGACCCTTTTAGCCAGTTCGACTTTGAGCAGTCACCGACTAAAAAAAAAGACTGCAGGAGTATTGCAGGATAAACCTAATAGCCAGATTGAGGTCTGTGTATTATCTGTGGATTTTAGTTTCTCGGTCATTCCATTCAATAAAGCGTGTTCTTTCTAGTGGCTAGAAGTAAAAAGGATTGCATAAAGCTCCATAATTCCCTCTTTAAAATAACTTATTTGTTTCATGGACTTCGCTACATATTACCTTTCACAGAAACCAAACATCTAAAGGCAAGGATTGGAAACGAGAATTGGAAACACATGAAAAGTGCTGACACAAAACTAATCTATGTGCAAGAAGACTGACAAGTTCTTTTCCTTTGGATTAAGTTAATGGTATATATTTTTATCTGGAAATAAGTCCTATTACTGACAGTTGGAGACAGGTATTCAGGAGATTTTCAATATCTTCAGGAAAGGGAAAGACAGTATTTATCAGAACCATTTGAAATTATTTACCAAATGATTTAGCTTAGCTCCTTTCAGAAGAGAAACAAAAGATTTGTAATTTCTTTGGCTGCCCTCGCTAATAATACTCACTTTAAGAGGCAGCAACAAGCATTGTGTTCATCCACACTGAAGAGCATTTCTCTTGTCTTGAATGTCAGAGTGACCACTGGGATTTGGATTCAATTAATGTTAAAAACAAATTCTGACATTCGATGTTAACCATTCCTCAGAAATATATTTGAGAGTGATTGTTATTGTTGGGTTATATGGATTATTTTTGTGTGTGTGTTGAGATAGGTAGACATGATAGCTAGGTGCTACTTTTGATTATAGAATGAAAAAATCATTTTGGTTACTTTAACAAAATTTATTGCATAAAATTTTGCAAGTACAGATGTGCATTGTAATGGAAATATCACCTTTAAAAAGACATTTTTTTTTTTTTTGGTTACTAGTATATGCAAACCCCCACTCCATTTTCTAGAACTCTTCATTTTAAGGGCTTTGGTGAAAGGAAGGACTCTTCACATCCTGTCTGAGAAGGATAAAGGAATCAAATATTTCTTCTTGCCCTCACAGATGGTAAGCTGTGAGCATGTGGATTAGGTATCAGCAATTGGAGGCTCCCTCTTAGGATGCTAAATTTTGAGTAATAATGAAAAAGTGGCAAGACCTTTGGGATTCATTGAGAGCAGATATTTTCAGGGGTGGCAGCCAAAGTGAGTCCAGTGGCCGTGTCCAGCAGCTGCTGAGGAAGCTGTTTCTGCAACTTGACCTTGGCTGTAGATGCTGCTCCTTCTTGTTTCCTGCTCCTTTTGAAGGCTTATTCTCTAAACTGTCCCTTACTTCTGTGGGCCAGTCAATAGCCAACCAATAAATACCTCTTAGGTATCTAAGAGATGATTTCTACTACTTACAACTCAAACATGAATGATAAAGCATTTGTAGATAGTTACTTTTTTGATTATCAGAATAATCCATGCTAAATACAGAAAAAATATAGCCAAAAGCAAATTTTTGTTATTACATTCTAGACTTCCTAAAAACCACCTCTTCTTAATGTATTAAGGTTTATGTTTCTTCCTGATTTAATTGGTTTTGCATAGTTGCTTTTTCTCTAATTATTTATCTAAGGTGAGATCTATTATTAAATTATTTTACTATCATGAAAGTATAACAAAGAGAATGCTTCAATTGTTCTTGAGTTTACCCATTGACAGTTTTAACAGGGTTGCTTTTTAAAATATTTTCCTGATAGACAAACTTGAGCACAAGACTTAGGTAATCATATCCAAGCAGCAAATTGTCCAGGTAGCACATAGTGCTTATATGAGGAAGAAATAGAACATGGGTTACTAGAAAGTGTGGTTATGTCCTGCATGCACATTTATTGACAACATGCCCAGAACTTCAGAAACCTGAAGAAAATGTTTGTGTGCACTGGTATTTATCCAAGTACGGAATCCTGTAGATATTGACTTAATACCTTTCATGAGAGTTAATCTTTTCCCATTATACTACAAAAACAAGCAGACCATGTCAGCACACAGTAACTCCATCACATGTTTTATACCCCAAGAGTTTCATTTCTCTATATGATACACCTTAAGATGCAGTGCACAAACTCTAATACATTTATACATTTATACATTTGTAGCAGGATGATGAGGATGTTGAGAGCTAACATATTGATATGTATGGTTCAGTTAGTTATTGCTGTGTAACAGAACACCCCAATACTTATTGGATTCAAAACAAACACTGGAATAAAATCTGATAGTCTGCAGATTGGGAAATTCTACAGAATTGGGTTAGACTTGGCAGATGTAGGCTGTCTGGCTTGCTCATGCATGTGCAGGTACAATCAGTTCAAGGTAGGCCGACTGCTGGCTGATTGAAGCCTTGGCTGGGATCTGCTCATCTCTCTTCTACGTAGTTTCTCATTAGGGCTACCAGGACAACCTGGGCTTTGTCTCATAGTGGAGGCAGGGTTCCAAGAGAAAACAAATGCACTCAAAACTTCTTGAGGATTAGGCTTGGAACCAGTATACTGTCCTATCTGCCACATTTTGCTGGCCAAGTCAAGGCAAAAGGCCATGCCAGATTCAAAGGGTGGAGGAAACAGCCCCTACACTTCTTTACAGAAGGAGCTGCACAGTCCCATGGCACAGAGCGTAAGTATAGGAAAGAGTGGTAAACTGACGCCATTTATGCAATACTCTACCATAACTTACGTATCAAGAACTTTAACACATTACACATATTTCATTTAATCTTTACAATATGTAAGGTCAAGATAGTATTAGTATTCCTACTTGCTGAGAAATAACATTGTAGCATGGTGAGGAAGAAAAGGGGGCTATTTTTTCCTCCTCCATATTCTGTATTTCTAAGAAGATGGCAGGAGTGAAAACAACTTTATGATAAACTTATAAAACTTTGAAAAACTTAAGTATATACTAGAAATTTATGCAATGTATCTCTATGCCAAATATATTTAATTAGAATAAATTAAGAGTCTGTCCAGTAGCTATAGTAAAATTTTAGCATTGGTTAGAATTGTCAGTTTGCATTTGTTTTGAAATTATAAACATTTCAGTATAATTTTAGAATAAGCTGACAGGAAGATTGCTTTCAGATTCCGTACCTATTTAGAATGCAATATCTTCATCCCACAGTACTTCACCTGAGTTCACTGCCTGGTGAGACTAGGTGCTTCGTGGCCAGACAACTCTTGCTCTTTTAAGTTAAGGCAAAAATCTGCCTTGCTAATAATTCTACCTATTGGTCATCTCCATGTCATCCTTTTGGGTAGGACATTCCCCATCATTTTCTATTTTGTTTTACACCTTGTTTTTATCTTCAATCATAGTACTTCTCATTACCTCAAATTTTCTTAAAATTATTTTGGTTTACTCGTGTATCATTGTTTTCCTACTAGAATGTGAACTCCATGAGATTGGGAGCTTGATTCTGTTCACTGTTCTATCTCCCATGCCTAGAATAGCACTTAGCAACATGGTAAATATGCAATAAATATTCCAAAATACATGAAGACCCCTTTCTCAGCACTTTATTCCTTATTAGATATTATATCACTGTCCAATGTGTGTGGGGTCCACAAATGTGAGACTACTGCCTTTGCATATTTACCAAAATTGCTGAAAGAACAAGATGGATCTATGTCAGAGACGATGTGGAAGATGCAGAAGATATTATCCCTGAGATGTTGGGCAATATCAACATTTGGGTTACTATTCAAAGTTTTGACTCTCCTGCCCATACCTTAATCTGGGCTATATTTCTCCATGATTTTAAAAAGATAAAATTACATCTAGATCAGCTAAAAGATTATTGAAGATAGTAATATGAATAAGGAAGCAATGTGTCAATCAAAAGGAGGAATGGATGACAATGGAATTTGAAATAAGGACACTCCCAAAGGAAAATGGTGGACATCCATCCCAGGGAGAGGATGAGAATATCGTTCTGTCTGAAGGGAATCTGTCTCCACTGTGAAGATAAGTTCATTCAGGCAATGAGAGCCATTAAATGTGCAAATAGGTACTATCATTTCCCTATATTCGGAAGCTACAACACTGGAATTTCTGATTATTTTGCTTTGGGCACAGCTTGCCTATAGGGAAAGGCTGTGCACTGGAGCTGATGCTAGTATTCTGTCTCCTTGATAATTTTATTTCTCATTTGAATCCAAAAGTTGCCATTCTGGTAAAGCCCGTCTGTTTTTATTTTTGTGGTTTTTTTTTTTTTTATTTTTGAGCTTTATTGGTATGATTCAACATCCTCATGTCAGATCAGCTGCAGGACAATGGCCTGAGCTTGGGAGGCTGAGACTCTGGACTGGGTTGAGTTCATCAGTTTGGACAGTGAAGTAGCCTTCCCCAGTCAGATGTACTATTCCCTCTGCTATGTGTGCAGTGCTTTGAATGTCTGTGTAATTCAAATCACAAGTCACTTTGTACATGTTCTCAAAGTTTTGGGAAATAGCCATCAAGAAGTCTGACTACATTAGCTTCCTCCCCCCTCAAAAAACAAAAAAAAACAAAACAAAACATAAAAAACAACAACAACAAGCAGCATGCAAAGAAGTGATTGAAAGACTTAGAGTATGTGCCTTGGGCCCAGGGTAAAAGGGATCATGAATATTTTCCCTTCTGATTTTTATCTGCATTTCTATTTACTAAGAATCATTTCTTAGAATTTAGAAGTACTATTTCCCAATTGGTAAAGATAATACAATACTTATTATCTATACCTAGCATCTTTCATACTATTGTGCAATCTGACTACCAAACCCTTTATGTGCTGATTCTCACTGGAAAACCATTTTATTTCTTCCTTTACTTCTTTTCCCTCTGTATATTAAATGATACAAAAGAGTTGTGATCTGCTCTGGGAAATGAACACGTTACTTGCTTGATGCAATGCACAAGCTTAAATTTTAATGGATTCTTCAAGAAAGACCAGTTCACAGCCAGAATTCTTTTATCCCACAATGGTGACAGGGAAAGAGGAGCCAGGGATTTTCAACAGTAAAGAATAAGAAATATGGGAACTTTTCAAAGGGTAATATAATGTACAAGCTCTAAAAATATTCCATTTGCATTAAAATGTGTCCTTATAGTCTACAAAGAATACAATTTTTGTTAGATTTTAAATACTTGTACTGACATATTGAGGCTTTCAAAAGTCACTGGCCATCTATTATTTAGTAAAAAAATAGAGTAGATTTAGGTATAAAAACATGCTTGAATGTATTCAGTGTAGTGAGAAATATTAGTCACTTTTTCCTTAGGTTTTAAGTTGAATAATAAATAGCATATTAGACTATTTGTATGGCTTGTTTATTTCAAAATTAGTATTTCTAAGAGTTTTTTCCTTCTGATTTTGTTCAATGCTTATTATACAGCAAACTCCAGCATAGTCAACCCACACAGTTTTTCATTAGTACATATGTCAGTGCAAGTTGAAACAACCAATATATCAGTCTATCATTCCATAATTCAGCAATGGCTGGTTCTATACTGTGGGGTCAATATAGAGAGAAGCAGAGAGTAAAGTCTAAAATATGATCATCACTTCATAATGAGACATTTGTAATTAATTTGTTCCTAGGAAAATCTGGGCTTTGGAGTCAACAGTGAAGGTGAGGGGATGAGGAGCTCTGGCTCTACTATTCACTTGTAGGTGAATTCGATCTTGAACAAGTGATGGGACTACCTAAGGCTCTGTAATCTCCTCTGTGAAATGGGGTTTCCAAATCTGTTGATATAAGACCAAAGAAAATCATTCTTTCAAAACCTAACTCAATTCCCAGTATATATAAGCACTCAAAAATATGAGTTATGAACTATTATTCAATCAACTCATTATTCCATTTATTGATTCAACAGACACATTCACTATGGCACTGCATTAGATACTGAAATACGAATATGTATAATTTGTTTTCCTCAGGGGACCTATCACAAAATTAGGAAACCAAAAGTATTGTTGGTAAGACAAAATTCCCATTATTTGGCTGAGTATTTATAGAGAACTTCTATTTCATATGTCATATGCCTATCTCACTAAGCAATTATAAAAATATAATGATAAAACTAGAAACTAACAATTACTGATTGTTTATTACATGGTAAATACTTGTAATGCCCCATCTCACCTATTATCTTAAACAATAATAAAAAGAAATCACCATGAGGTAGATTTAAAATTCCTGTTCAACAGATTGGGAAATAAAGGCTCATCAATGACACAGGCAGACTGCTATACTGGGAGTGTAAACAGTTATCTTTGGCTCTAATTTTGCTGGGAACATGGGAGTACACATATTAATATCTCCTTGATATCCTGATTTCATTCATTTTGGATACATAACCCAAACAGGATTGCTAGATCTTTTGGTAATTCTATTTTTAATTTTTTGAGGAACTTTCATACTGTTTTCCATAGTGGCTGGCAACATTTCATGTCCCTGTCAAGAAGTGTACAAAGATTTCACTTTCTCCATATGCTTGGCAAATTGTTTTTTTAAAATAATAGTCGTACTAATATAGGTGTGAGGTGATACCTCATTGTAATTTTAATTTTTTTTCTCTTTTTATTTCGGCATATTATAGGGGTACAGATTTTAAGGTTTCAATAAATGCCCTTTCCCCCCTCCCCCCACAAGTCTGAGTCTCCAGCATGACCATCCCCCAGATGGTACACATCTCACTCATTATGTATATATATACCCGACCCCCACCCTCCTCCCCCCTGCCCAATACCCTATTACTGTAGTACCTATGTGTCCACTTAGGTGCTACTCAGTTAATACCAGTTTGCTGGAGAATATATCTGGTGCTTGTTTTTCCATTCTTGGGATACTTCACCTAGTAGCATGGGTTCCAGCTCTAACCAGGAAAATATAAGATGTGCTATATCACCGTTGTTTCTTAGAGCTGAATAGTACTCCATGGTATACATATACCACATTTTATTAATCCATTCTTGGATTGATGGGCACTTGGGCTGTTTCCACAGCCTTGCAATTATGAATTGTGCTGCTATAAACATTCGAGTGCAGGTGTCTTTTTTGTAGAGTGTCATTAGATCTTTTGGGTAGATGCCAAGCAATGGGATTCCTGGATCAAATGGTAGATTCACTTGTATCGCTTTAAGGTATCTCCATATTGCTTTCCACAGAGGTTGAACTAGTTTGCAGTCCCACCAGCAGTGTAGGAGTGTTCCTCTCTTTCCACATCCACACCAGCATTTGTTATTTGGAGACTTTTTGATAAAGGCCATTCTCACTGGAGTTAAGTGATATCTCATTGTAGTTTTGATTTGCATTTCCCTGATGATTAGTAATGTTGAGCATCTTTTCATATACTTGTTGGCCATTTGTATGTCTTCTTTGGAGAAATATCTATTCAAGGCCTCTTCTCATTTTTAATTTAATTCAATTATTTTTGCTATTGAGTCAATAATTAACCAAGGAGATGAAAAACTTGCATAATGAAAACTGCAAAAAATTGATAAAATTAAAGAAGGCATAAATAAGTGGAACAGCATCCCATGTTCATAGAGTGGAAGATTTAATATGGTTAAAATGTTCATACTGCTCAAAGAAATCTACAGATCCAATGCAATACCTATCAAATTGCATTTTTTGCAGAAATATAAAAACATTCCCAAGGTAATATAGAACCACAAAAGACCCTGAAGAGCCAAAGAAAACCTGAGGAACAAAATTGGAGGCATCACACTTCCTGATTTCAAAATATATTACAAAGCCACAGTAATTAAAACAGTATAATACTGGCATAAAAGCAGACAACTAAAGCAACAGTAGATAGCCCAGAAATAAATCACACATATGCAGTCACCTGATCTTCAGAAAAGATGCCAAGAATATACAATGAGGAAAATAATCTCTTCCATAAATGGTTTTGGAAAAACTGAGTATCCACATGCAAAAGAATAAAATTGGACCTTTACCTTATACCATACATAAAAAATAAACTCAAATTAAAGACAAACATATGAGTTTAAACTATAAAATTCCTAGAAGTAAACCTAAGGAAAACTTCATTGGCCTTGGCAATTATTTCTTGGATATGACATAAAATGCACAAGCAACAAAAGCACAAATAGATCAATAAGAATGCATCGAACTAAAAAGCCTCTGCACAGTGAAGGAAACAATCAACAGAGTGAAAAAGCAACCTATAGAATGGGAGAAATTATTTACAAACAAATATCTGATGGGGGATTAATATCCCAAATACATAAGGAACTCCTACAATGCAATAATGGGCAAAGAACTTGAATAGACATTTTCCCAATGTCTCTAAACAGTTTTATATATTTTGTTCGGTTTTCTAGCAGGAGGTTAAGTCCAGTCCTTGTTATCCCATTTTATCTAGAAATGGAAGTGATGTCACACTAGAACAGAGACTTGAATGATACATGTCATATTTTAACTTAAGCATAACCAGTGGTTTTTTTTCCTACTTTAAGTTTCTTCAATCCCTTCAGTATCTACTTTAATTAAAGTTATATTCTGAGTAGTTAAGCTTCCAAGACCATCCAGAGCCATCCATTTGATATCAGTGTGACATTCTCACAATGACTTTAGGATTTTGAAACTTCTAAACATCTTAAATAAAATGGTTATTCTGGCGAAAAAATATCCCATAAAATTCTTGAAGTAGAATGTTAATGAGTGTTTAAAAAGTTAATGTGTGGACCAAATGTATAAAATCGATATCTGGGGAACCGTCAAAATCTACTTGGAAGACATTAAGTTATTTACAAAGCACTTTATTAACAGCACTTGCTACTTGATGTTTAATAACCCAATCCCTTAAATATTATACATCACTGGAATTAATGGCAATGAGAATAGCTAGTGCCTAGTATGCAATCTTCCCTTGTTTTTATTTTATTCTATTTCCCCAACTCCTTGAGGTAAGCTGAAAGTCCTTGGTTGTAGTAAGGCCAGAGAGAGCAGTAAAATTGTAAAATAGCCGATATTCCCAACTAATTCACAGTGGCTATCTAGAGAAGGAAATCCACTGCCTGCCAGCTGAATGTCCCTGAGTAGAATGAGTACATCATTATGAGTCTGCAAAACACATGTTTGCTTACTTTGATTTAGATGAGACATAGAAAGCTCTCAAACATCTTTTGAGAAAACAGGCCCAAGGAGTTTGTCTTCTCCAACTATACTTGTCCAATGCATACTGTTGCGATCCAATCATTGGCCTAAGGATTAAACTCTTCCAAACTCAATCTAGTCTTTTCATCACAATCGAACTGACTAGCTCAGATGTTATTTTGCTTTTGATTACCGTTTCTTTCATAGTTACATTGTTTTTCTTATTTTAGTATCTTTAAGCTAAAGAGAGGGCTCAGTACTAGAGCAAATACAAACAGGAACTGGTTAAAGCTTAGATTTCTCTTGGCCACACTCCATGCCCTTGATAAAGCTTACTCTAGTGTTCACAGATGTGCAGACGTCATTGGTCTTCTTCACTCTTAACTTGTTGCTATCAAAAAATGTAGGAATTCCTCAGGTTTGGCTTGATGACCACAGAAATTCAACAGATAAAGTTGTATTAGTTTCCCAGAACTGTCATAATAAAAAATGGGTAGTTTAGAACATCATAACTTTATTTTCTCATACTTCTGGGGGCCAGAAGTCTGAAATTGAGGTGTGGGCAAGGCCACCTGTTCTGAGTGATCTTTGTCTCTACAAGCTCTGGTAGCTGCCACAGTCCTTTGTGTTCCTCGGTTTGCAACTGCGTAACTTTAATACCTGCCGCCTTTTTTTTCTATGTTCTCTATGTATCTGTCTGCATCTCTTCTTTTCTTATAAGGGCACCAGTTTTATTGGATTAAGGGTCTATCCTATTCCACTATGGACTCATTTTAACTATACGTGTGCAATGACCCTATTTGCAAATAAAGTAACAACCTGAGTTTCCTAGGGTTTGGACTTCAGTGTATCTTTTTAGGAACATAATTTCAACCCATCACACATAAAACATCTTCCAAAGTCTGGTGTTGGTCCATACCATTATCTTTCCCTTTTAGAAGTTTTATTTTTCCAAAAATGCAAATGTTAATTATCATACTGTACGTGGGCATGCATTTACCTATAAACTATTATCCTCATGCCAATACATTGAATTTTACCCATTCCTTACTGATTCAGCATGGGTTGCTACACTGACAGTGCCAAGGAATTGTATCTTTTCAAAGACCTAAGTGTCTTCATTCATAACTGGCCAATGTTCTTCATTTCTTTTCTCTTTTCTCCCCTCTTATCTCTGAAATATGTCATTAGGAGCTCAATTTTTATTTTCTGTCATTTCTCTACTATGTTAGGGTGCTTCCTTCATTTCCCTATAATAATTTTTCAGTGAAACAGCACCTTTTCAGCATGTGCCTATAGTATGCTTTATAAGAAGATAAAGGTAGAATTCGATGTGATCATGGTAAACATAAAGAGAAAAATCTCTCCCAAACTTCCTCTGTATTATCTTACCTAGGAAAAAATTCAGAAATTATACATCCTGGAATTATCATTCACTTTCTAACTTAAACACAAGTCTTCTTTTCATCCAAGACTTAACTCTTATTTCTACTTCCTCAAAACCCAAAGTGGTGTCTGTAATAGTGGTCTGAGTTGACAGTTTGCAGTGGAAGAGAAGACAATGTGAGAATACATTTTTTCTTCCTGTTTTTATATAGAGTCTCAGGGTTGGCTTTTTCCCTTTTAAATCAATGTATGATGCGTGGCCATGGGAAATTGAATCCCAAAGTTAAACAAGCCAGAATGGAAGCTTTTGTCAAATGAGAAAATTTCTCTTTGAAATGATATCAACTCAAGGACTACATGGGGAATATTAGCGAAGTTTGAAGTGGGAACCAAATAGCTGATATTTTTGTTTGTTTTTTGACTCCCATTTTCCCCAGCTCCCCCACTTAACATCGTGCAGGAGCTACACTTTTCATTTTATGTAAAAGTCGAAAAATATGTGAATGCTGTCTGGATCTGGTACACTCATCTAAACGCCTTTCATGTCCCTGTTCCCTCATTGATTTGCTGCAGCTGCCCAAGTGTCCTCCTCTTCCTTGCAGTCAACCACCAAGTGTTTCCCCTTCTGTCTCTACTCTTAATTTTGGAGCCTGAACTGCTCCTTGATATATTTGTGACACAGCTGAAATATCATTTCCACCCCATCTTATTGTATCACACTCTACCGTATCACTCTTTAATTTCACTGGTTTGGTTATCTTCTCCATTAGAATATGAGCTGCATGAGAGCAGAGATCTTGTGTGCTCATGACTGTGGTGGTCTCTCAGCTAGGAGTTGGATGTGTAGCACATCTAATGGGTTTTTGAAAATAATTTTATTGACAAATTGAATGCATGTTCCCCTTTTATCATTCCTATATTGAAGGATGGGGCAGTTTGCACCCAGATGTGAACAGTCAAATAAAATTAAAAGTTTCCCAATAAGAATTAAAGTGATTTTTTTACTTTGCTTTACACCTCGATGTTTGAATATGAAAATATCATTACAAACCTGCATCCTGACTTGGACCAGAGTAAGGCAAGAGAGAAGCCTGGGATGCAGACGTTGAGGAGGTATTTACTGCCAGGTCTATATGAAGACCGAGCCTGAAATTGTACAACCCTGAGAGCAAGCATCTCCTTAAACTGTGTGCCCTCATTGCCTCGTTTCCTTCCCTTGAGCCTGACCCTGCCTGTGTGTTCTCTAAGGGTTCTTTGGAGGCTGAAAACTCTGCCCTGCAATAGAGTCAGCTTATTTTTTCTTGCTTTAGAATTAGAGTTGCCTAATAAAACATAGAATACTCATCAAAATTTGAATTTCAGGTAAACAATATTTTTAGTGCAAATATGTCCTAAATATTGTATAGGACATGATTATACTAAAAAATAAGTCAACAGAAATTCGAATTTAACTGTTCACTCTACATTTTCAATTGCTAAATCTGACCATACTACCTGGAAGTTTACTGGGAGTTAATAATTTCATGACAGTCACGTTGTGGCACATTTCACGACAAAAGGAATCTCAGAGGGGAGGGTCTCTTCTGTCCTGTGAAGCTGCATCTAAATAATGAAATGCCAAGTTGAGAGTCTCACGTGTCATTGGAATGTTCTCATCTTTCCAACTCTGTCATTTTTCTTTGCAATGGGAACATGTCAGATCAAGTAAACATTACCACTCAAAGCTTTCATAAAATATTGAACATTTAATTTGAGTTTCTCAAAGCAGCCAATCCTGCTTTAACTGTTTGAAAATTTTGTGTATTTACTAATAACCAGTTCCCCAGGGGTCTGTGCTATATATGGCCTGGGAGAGGATGGAGCTGACCCTTTTCTTCACTGCATTCTTCCCAAGATGCTTCAAAACATGCCAGATAAGCAGCTTGTTAACAAAGCAACCTTTACCTCAGACTGCATGTCAGTTCCCAGAAAGCTAGCAAAGGCCCTTTAGCTGGAAAGAGAATATTTCAGTTGGAGAAAGATCCTTTTTTTCCCTTCTTTGACTATCTCTTTGCTAAGCCTTTCTCAGAGCAAGAAATGAGCGTGTGAAGGTGGAGGAATTTATTTCAGCAACATCAGATAGAAAGATGCATCGGGGGTAATTGAATAGCCATGAGATGAATTGTCTATGATAGGAAAAGAAGGAATTTATCTAAAAGCAATGTGTTAACAAAATCTAAATAGCAGAACCAATCATCTAGTACCCGGTAGCCAAGAATTAAAACCACTTGCTGTCATAGGATGAACAAAGTAACATATAGTAGTACCTTAGATACATCAGTTTCTATGTGGTCACTTATCTAAATACTGTAGAGATGGCTGCTGTGTCAAATAGGATATTACACTGGTTTAGTGGCTTCAAACCTTGCCTAAATATCAGACTCAAAAGATGTATTGAGGGAAACTATCTAGCGTTTAGACCTGGAAATCTGTGTTTTAAGTTTTCAGAGCCCATGTTTTTAACAGCAAGCCATAACAGGTAATGCTATTAATAAATTATATATGTGTGTATGTATAGTTATATATAAAAGATATAACAAATTATATGTTATATATATAAATATGTATATGTATTCTATATTGTATATATATTCTATATTATAAATAGTGTTTACTTTGTTTCCAATCATGGAAATTTTTTTGAAAAAATCAATCATTTTAGGTCATAGACAATACATCAAGATATAGAGATTATATAGCCTTTATATGATCAAAAACATTCAGTGAAATAAAATATGAACAACAATAGCATCCCTATAGAATTCTAATAGGACAAATTTGGAGATATAGGTGCACTTATTTATTCACTGACTTATCAAATACCAAAAAGCTGATTAGGTACCAAGAACTATTTTACTGGCAGTAGCGTTGATATCCCAGGTTCCAGCTTTTGTAAACTTTCATTCTAATGTAGAGAGGGAAAACAAAGGAATAAGCAAAATGAAAACTAAATAATATGTTGTCAAATAGTGATAAGGGCTATACAGGAAAATAAGAGGATAAGGAGGGAGAGTTCATGGCTGGTAAAGAACACTATTTTAACTATGATGTTAAAGAGAAACCTCTATGAGGAGACACCACGAAAAAGAAAAAAAGAGCAATCCAGACACAGAACAGCAACACCCTGAGGCAGGCATGGGTTTGAAGAACTTTCTGGAAGAAAGGAGAGGTCAGTGTTTCTGGGGAGGCAGTAAGGTAGGAGATGACTGAAGATGAGGTCCAAGAGGAATCCTGAGATCAGACACCCAGGACCTTGCGCACTTTGATCACAAAGTTGGATTTTGTTCTCGGAGTAACGTACATCTGTTGAAGGGTTTAGAGTAGAAAAGTGATGTGATCGGATTTTATGCTGGTTGTGAAAATAGAAACCCCAGTTATGTGGCTACGTAAGTAGTTCCGGTGTGTACCAGATTGGTAAGCAAGGATGGAGGTGAAAAGTGGTTGGATTTAGGGTATGTTTTTCAAGGTCAAGAGCCAGTAGAATTAGCTGAGTAAATGGTTGTGTTTTGTGGAAGAAAGGCAAGATTCCAGATTGACTTTAAATCTTTGGTCTGACCGATAATTTGGTCAATCGTGATACCAGTTATTAGGATGGTGAACAGTTTTGAAATAACAAGCGTGGACGTTGAGAGATTTGGAGTTTGTTTTGGACATATTAATTTTGAAATGCCTCTTCAGTACCCAAAGAGAGATCTCCAAAAGGCAGCTCAATCATAAAGAGTCAGTTTTAAGAGATTTCAAGACATAAGATATGAATTTGAGAATCATTAACATATAGATAGTATTTCAATCATGGCATTAATTGAATCACCCAAGGAATTAGCATAAGGGGAGAAGACAAATGGTCCAAGACTAAGCCTTTCAGTGGCTAAAAAACCAACATTTAGAGATAATAGATGAGGCAGCCCCAGTGTTAATGTTTCTCAAGAAGCACTATTAGCATTTTAGGTGGAATAATACTTTGCCATACAAGACAGATGTGAGGATTACAGGAAGTTTAGCTAATAACAGTGTCATCCCCCCAGTCATTGCGACAGTAAATACATATTAGTATTTGTCCTCACATATTTGTGAAACATTCTAAAGATATGTCCTGGTAGAAAACCATTGATTATATGGTAATTAAAATTATTAAATAGTTTCAAATATCTACTCTAATAGTATGAGTGGATATTTAAATTAAAATTTAATATTTTTAATTACCATATAATCAGTATAAGTGATTATTATATTATTATAAGTATACTATACTCTGATAGTATAAGAGTAGATATTTGGGGGATTTTGAGTTTTAAATATACTTGAATTAGAAAAATACATATTATGTAGTGTTGGTATTATGGTATTATGAAATATGAAAATTTGTTTGCTTATGATCTCTTGGGGCTAAGAAAATAGAACAAGTTAAAAAAAATGAGTAAATCCACTTTTATCATGCTTCTACTTACCCAGGGCTAACTATTAATTGATTCTCTTAATATTCTTTTGTAAAACATTTTGATTTTTACTCAAGGCACAAGTGCCAGGTTAGTAAATTAATTTTGGTAATCTAGCACACGTCCTAGTACCCCAATTCCCACATTCGAATTAAATGCTCAGTTGTTTTTGTTCCCAAACCTGCTTAGGTAAATTGTCTATGATAATGTAAACATACTATTTAATTTTCCATTGTGTAGATTAAAAATAGATATATAGTGCGCTAATTCAAAGTCACTCTTTTGTGAGGCACTAATTCCATGAGGTGGTATCCATCCACTAATTTTTGTAGTAGTACTATCCTATATGTATATCTTGTTAGGGGTTTGGGGTACCAGGTATATACATTTGTCAAAACACCCACCCCTAGAATCAAGCACTATTTTGGTTTAAGTCATAGGTTATTTTTGTTTATTCTGTAAGTTGGATTTTATATAAATTGAGTCAATATGTGTACTCTCATGGAAGGCTTCTTTCACACGTTTTTGGGATTTCATAGGTGAGGTTTGAGATTCACTGGGTATATTAGTAGCTATTTTTTATTGCTGAGTAGTATTTCATTGTGAATATAAACTACAATTTCTTTATCCATCCAACTGTTGGTGGACATCTGGGCTGTTTCCAATATGGGTTTATTATGAATAAATCTGCTATAAGCATCCCTGGTCATATCTCTTTGCCAACATATATTTTCACTTCTCTTGGGAAAATACCTAGTTTAATTGTTGGTCCACAGGGTGGGTATACAATTAGTTTTATATGAAACTGCAGAACTTTTTCCAAAGTGATTATTTTACAATTCCACCCAAAACAGAAAGGAAAGTTCCAGTTGCTCCACATCTGTGCCAATACTTGATGTTATTTTTTAAAAGATTTTGATACATTCATTACATTTGTACATGTTTATGGGGTCATGTAAAATTCAGTAACATGCATAGAATGTGTGATGATTAAGTCAGGATATTTAGGATTGTCCAACTTTTCTCTGTTTTGAAAAATACAAGACGTTATTCTTAACTATAGTCACCCTATTCTATCAAATGCTAGAGCTTATTCCTTCTAACTGTATGTTTTTACCTATTATCCAAACTTTTCTTCATGTCCCTGCCCCAGACCCACACCCCCTTTTCCTATTCTACTCTCCCATTTGATCAACTTTTTTAGCTCCCACATATGAGTGAGAACATGAGCTATTTTTGTTTTTCCATGCCTGGTTTATTTCATTTAACATAATAAAATATGTTCCATTCATATTGCTGTGAATAACATTTCATTCTTTTTTATGGCCAAATAGCATTCCATTGTGTATATATGCCACATTTTCTTTACCTATTCCATCCATTGATGGACACTTTTGTTGAGTCCATATCCTTGCTATTGTGAATAGTGCTTCAGTAAACATGGGAGCGTAGGTATCCTATCCCTTTGACATATTGATTTCTTTCCCTTTAGATAGATACACCGAGTCAATCCTTTTAATTCTAGCCATTCTGAGGGGTGTGCAGTGGTATTTCATTGTGGTTTTAATTTGCATTTTCCTAATAACTCTCAATGCTGAGTACTTTTTCAAATGCTTATTGACCATTCATATAACTTTGTGAGTTATCTTCAAAACCTTTGCTCATAGAAAACTTTTCTGCCCCTATTTAAATGCCAAGCTGCCATAATGAATTCAATTTAGGGTAGTTAATTATCAGTCAATTTTGAAAGAAGTTTATATATTCAATATCCAGTAGTCAAGGGAAAAAGTTATTTATGATATGCACTTAAAAAATAATTATATATGATTTCATAAGTACCTTTTTATCTGTATTGACTTAGTAAATTAAGCTGGTTTTCATTAAAAGTTAATTAATTTACTCTTCCAGAGAATAATGTTGGATATTAGCTAATACATATAATTCTATGAAATTTATTGCAAAAAAATATAGAAACCTAAAAATCACTTATTATGTCCTATTTAAGTATATTGGAGTGTTATTTTTCTGCTACTGCTGATGTAAAACTATTTGACTTTAAGAAATAGTATTCAGCATACTTTGTCCTGATAAAATACTTTTAAGTCTGATTTGATCTGCTTTATTCACCAGCTAAAAGTATATATAAAAAGATATATCCAGTAAAAATATAATGTGAAAACCAATTTATAATAAACACATAGCTGGCTATGTTCCTGAGTGTGTACATTACAGTTTTATTTTAGAGAAGATAGTCTGGAAAAGAGTGTCAAGAAACCCAATGTGTCTATACTGATACTATGTAGAGATATCAGAACCAAGGGTAATGCACACAATACATATTCAGATAAGAAACCAGAACCCAGTTTATTCATCCTTACGGAACAAACAACAGTCTCTGAATTTGCATTTTTAAGTGATCTAGAGATTTTTTTTTTCATAAGTACATTTTTAACCTCACAAATAAGATAATGTTCATGTAATTCAAAGAAATAACAGGCAAAACAAGGTACTCAACTTAAACTTTGGTCAGCAACCATTTACTCACAAGCTTTTCCAGACAATAGAATGATAATTTGTAAATAATGCATTGCAACATTGGGTTCATATATACAAAACAAAAAGCATTTTCATAATCCTCTGGACAGTCAGTTTTTCTCATGTTAAATCTATTGTCAACCTGCCTGGGGCATGCTGTTTGAACAAAATTACTCACTACAACTCTAAACAGCTCCCCGTTCTACATAATACCATTTCACAATTGGCATTTGCTATAATAAATCTACCTTGGAACAGTTACCCTGTCAGTCGGTATTGAGGGAAGGTCACGCTTGGCAGCCAAGGAGAAGTCTACTTGCATATAAGTTATGAAGTCTTTTATGAGACTTTTTAATCAATATACTAACATGCACTGAAATAGGCTTAAGCTAAAGAAAATAAAAGAGGATATCTTGGGGGAAGAAAGGTTGTTTTGTTTGTTGTTTTCATTGCAGTTGTTGGTAGAGGGTTGGGCAAACTTTCTTGATTTTTCCTAATACAGTGAAATTAGAAACAACATAATGATGCAGTTATAGAATAGATAAATTTTATAGTCTAAAGCTGATGAACTGTTACAAGCAGCTTACGACACTTTAATACCTTTTATTTTTATTTTTTTTTCCAAGTGTATTTAACGATAGCCCTTGGCCATTAGTTCAACTAGGTATCTGTGATAAAGTTTGTGGTTTAGGTCTCATACCCATTATTACTATTCTGCACAAACTCTGCTCTTCCGATATTGCTAGCTGACTGTTCAAATCATAACTCAGAGCCTAGATGATTATTATTGTGTAGAGCAGGGTGAGCAAACTATAACTCCCAGGCCAAATCAGGCCCCCAACCACATGTTTTTGTAAATAAACTTTTAGTAGAATGTAGCCATACCCATCTGCTTACTTATTTATGACTTTTTTGTGCTGCAAGAGCAGAGTTGAGTAGTTGCAAGAAGGCCCTTCTGGCTTATGTATTTTACAATATTTATTATCTAGCCCTTTGGCAGAAAAAATTGACCTCTGCTGTAGATTATACCCCTGTAATGCCTCAATTTGAAGATGTCCAAGAAACTATCTTCAGAAAGGATATCTTTGGAAAAATGAATATATTTTATCTATTTGGGGAAGAGGCTTGCTTCAAAGATTTCTAGGCTTCCCCAATATACTAATTTCTGATCTGCATCAGTCGTGACTGCGCCTTCCCCACGTACACAGTTTGAGTTGGGAACGTGCTCAGAATTAAGACTAAATTTCCCCACCTGCCTTGCAGCTAAGGTTTCACTAGGTGATTGCTATTCAATCACAGAATGTAAGCATATGTCCTGGATGCTAACTTCTACTTGCATGCCTTTCTCTTTTCTTCGTGGCTGTCTTCCTGGTTGAGACCATTGACATTATGGTGAGTGCAGCAACGTTCTTGAACCTTGCTAACAATCAACCGTCAGGAAATTGAAGTCTCCACAAGCAGGGATTATCATACTGGCTCCTAGCTATTGATCTCACACTGTTTTTGTTTTGTTTTAAACATAGTTAGTTAAAACTATATAGATTTAAGCCATTGCTCATTTGGATTTTTATTTTATTCCATACTACTATTCTCAATACTTATATATTTTTTTTAAAATGTTATCTAGAAAGGATTTCTTATTACATATAGTGGATGCTTATAGGGACTGCACTTTGACCCTACCTTTCTGAGCACTTCTTTCTTCATTCCCCTCCATCTAGGTACGTAAACCAAGAACATTTATGATTATAAGTTGAGATTACCTTTAAGATTGGGCAAGACCCCAACTAATCAAAGAGTCACTTGTCTGGGATTGTTTCTACTGGACAACTGGGAAGCCTGCAGTGACATTTTCTGACATCTGGATTTGGGGTGGAGGACAGAGCAAATTTAGACCAAAAGAGAACGAAACAAATTGTAAGAACAATTAGGAGAAGAAAACTCCTGGGGACTTGGAATTCCTGCTCCCAGTTCTTTCCTCCCATTTCTTTTTCATGGTACAAGACACACTCATATTTAGTGGGTAAAATTGTTCCAGAAGTGAAAAAAGATGCAATTTTCTGTATTGTTTTTGTATACCTAAAATAAAATTCTATTTCAAGCCCTCTTTCTGCCAGGTGGTAGAAACTTAATTCTAAACACTTTATGATTTCCCAGTTCCTTTTCTCTGGGATTACATCTTATTTCCTGGGGGTTTCTAAAGGATTGGAGATATCCATCCCTCAGTCAGCATTACCAATCCACGTTGATATGCACTGAAAAATTAATCCACATAAAACCATACTACTAAATTTAAGGGTTGGTGATACCAATTGCCCCATACATTCTTTGTAACAAATTGCATATCCATCATCACTGAGTTGAACCAACCCTATCTTACAGTTATACTTGTTTTTAAATCCAAAACTTTCTCTTGGGATAACAAGTATTACATGTTTTCTATATTTCAAGTGCTAAATTCTAATGGTCATGTGAATCAGCTGGGTAGCTTGCAAAATGCAGATTCAGATTCAGTAGTTACGGGATCCTGCATTTTTATTAAGCCCCCAGGTAATATGGTATGTATACCACAATTGGAATAGCAATGTTCTATTATTAGCACAAAATTTCATTTCATTTGTTTTATACAGCATTGTATGCCTCCTTGCTTGGGCTTCTTAATTGAATATATCGGTTTCTCTAGATATGCCATTCAATATTTTTTACAAATTATATTTTTTGTGTTTTGCTGTTACATTGAAAGCTTCTATATTTTAAGTAATATATTTTTAATCTTGTTTACTGTGATTTATGATGCCTTTAGGAAGACAGAACACTCCCGTGAGAGTCAATATGAATATGTTCAAGTATAGACTCTACTGTGACTCAATATTTACTGAGTCAAATTTTTTTTGAGTTGATTTTCCACTTACAAATTGGGTATAACATCTGCCCTACTTACTCCCACAGTGTTGTGAGGTTATTAAAGGAAGATAGTAGATATATGAGCATGTTTTTCAAAAAAGTGTCATCGAATTGCAAGTCATCATTCTTATTGGTTTTCTTTTACAGTTGGAAGCTGTCCATTCCCAGCCATTTTTGTTGCTCCTACTGGGACCCACAGTGTTGGGATTCTTGCTTATGAAAATACCCAACTAACAGCTTCTTTTGTAAGTTCAAATACAGTCACTGTCGATATCTTATTTAGATGGGCTCCAGTTTGTATACACAGTCCAATAAATTGTTTATCCTGAATCTTTCTTCTGGGAATTTTCTTTTGAACTATAGCCTAACATTTTTAAAGTGGGCAGGGAAAGCCTGCTACTGAAAGGTACTGCATTTTTTATGTATAGCTTAAAAACACACTGCACCTGCGAGTACAGAAACACATCTGTCCGTACAACCGCCAAAGATGGGTCACATGCTTTTTACATTCAGAAATAGCTTCACTTATGCAGGATTCAGTGACTCTAGTCCTGGGGTTTGCAAACCGTAGCCACAACTGCTCTTTTGAAATCTGCCTTTGGATGCTAAAGATCTATATTAAAGTAAAACCAATGTAGATTTGTATATTCTTATTTCCAAATCAGTTATCTCTGTTCAAGTCTGACAAATCACATGTAAAGAGCCAGGCCATGCAGATAGAAGATGGTCAAAGCAGCACAAAACATGCAGACGTTCTCTCCCCTGCCTGCCACATCAGAGTAGCAGACCAAAAGCTCTTCTGATTGTTTGGTTCACTTTTAAAGGTACAGCTTTCTCAGCCCTGTTAGGGGATAGGGATGAGAAAATGCCCTCTGATCCAGTAACTACACTACTGCTACATTATTTGATCAAAAATGAAGAGAGAGGAAAGTCTCCAGGGTGGGTTCAGGAACACAGAGGATAGTCTTTTTCCAAGTGCTAAATGCCCTACAGCCCTAGTCAGCGATGCCTGGGGCAAAGCAAAACATCTGGCATTTTGCTGCTACTGTGGGGCTGGCACTTGGCAGGCATCCACTAGATCTTTCCCTCCGCATCAGGGAAAAATCACAAACACCAGGGTTCACAAATGATTCTTAGAGAGCATGCAGGAGTTTCCTTAATTCCTTTTCTCTTTTAAATTTGTATTTGACTCTTGTATGATGGTTCTCAAAATAGGATCTATGCAGGTAGATTTAGATTTCACACTATTGTCATACAGGTTACCCTATCATTATTAATTTGCTCACTTCATGAAAGACTATTCAT
This sequence comes from Microcebus murinus, assembly GCF_040939455.1. Taxonomy (NCBI): domain Eukaryota; kingdom Metazoa; phylum Chordata; class Mammalia; order Primates; family Cheirogaleidae; genus Microcebus; species Microcebus murinus. The sequence goes on along the minus strand of NC_134119.1, from coordinate 7,039,961 downwards.
TAATGGCCAATATTTCTAGATTTGTTGATGGAGATAATATAGATACTGAATATATGAAGACAAAGGAAACTGAAAAGATTTCTGCCTAGAGAAGCAGTATTCCTACACATACCTCCTGAGGTCTCCCCTCCCTCCAAGACATATTGTGTGTCAAGCAAGGCTGGCCACTTCCCTTCTCTATGTTAGGCATGAAGTTATTCTGAGTGCTCCATTCAAGGCCCAGCCTGCTTCTGGTTTCTATGTGGTGTCACAAATTCTGCAGTCATAATGGCCCATTTAAGCCTCTTCTCATATTTTTGGAAGGTGCTTTCAATCCTCTCTCCCCCTTAGGGCCCACAGGTAATCTGGGAACCCTTGCTTGTGCAAGAAGCCCCAGGGACCTCCAGGTAGAGGTCAGGTGTGGATCAAGGGATCCTCCTTTTCCCACTCTATCTGTGGCAGATATTGGTGATAGCTTAACCTACATTTTCTTACTAAAATTTAGTGTAGCCTTTGACCCATTCTCAATATACTGGTCTAGGCAGCCAAATAAATCATTCAGTACTATCTCAAGAGATGAAATCTATTAATATTTATTATCCTTGCTTGGAATTTGCTGTGCCCCTACTTCTTGCATGAACCCATTGATTTGTTACCATTACTAAGTATTCATGGTGCCCAGAGGTGCAAAGCCCCATAAGATCTTCTTAGTTTTTATTCATTATCAGCAGTAACACTGATTGATTTCACTGTAGGATCAACCCAATCTGTGTAAACTCCACCATGGACACACATTCCACACCCCACGTCCTTTTACACTCACACTTAAGAATCCCCATCCTTTATGAGTTACAAGGCACTAGCTGGTCAAACCAACAGCAGCAAATTATTTTAATTATTGTTCACATCACTGTGTAATATAGGTTGGTGGGATGTTGTGGATGGAAGGGGGTCTGTTTTTCAAAACGATTCAGGGATTCGAGCCCTTTAAACCAAAGGGCATTTTTTAGACACTCTAGGGCAGTTCACCTCCATGCAGTGACTCAAGGATCCAGGATGCTTTTCTCTCCTGGATCCACAGTGTGGTCTCCATGGTTACTCTCAAAAGGAAAGAACATAAAGCTACACACTAGCTTTAAATGCCCTGAACTGAGAAGCGGCAGACCTCATTCTGCCCACATTATTTTGGCTAGAAATCGTCCCGTGAAACCACCTACCTGCACAGAGGCTGAGAAGATAGTTTTCTATACGTTCAGAAGTAGAGAACCAGACTGGTGATTCCTAGTTATTTCTACCACATGTGATCTAGGCGTGCCCCTCAGGAAAAGGAAACAGAATGTGGCAACCACATAGCATTATTGTCTCAGCCACAAAACCTCCTTTTCTCTTCTCTGAAAGATGTTAAATATAAATTTAATAAGGACCAAGGGCTGATTGAAAAGTAATTATAATGCATTTTTGGAAGAAACATTATAAGTAATGTTTATAGGGGTTTTATTTTCCAGCATATCACGGACTCAGATTTCAGTTTGAAGATATATTTTATACTCCAGAGGAATTTGTTAAAAATAGAGAAATCTGATTTGAACAGTTATAAGCCAACAAAGGGACTTACTGGCTCACATAGTTGAGAGAACTGGTCATGGCCAGTTCCAGGTGCACATGACGTTGTCATGACTTTGTGCCTAACCCTCTTCCTGCCCTGTTTTCTACCTATGGGCTTCATCTTCACACACGCTATTCTCAAGCTGTGGCAAGACAGCAACCCGCACCTCCAGGCATTCCCTGGCAAGAGAGTGTCTCCTTCCTAGTGATAGAAACTAAAGCCAGGGAGACAGTGCTCACTGGATGCAGAGGGGTAGTTGTCTATTCATTTAGTCAATTCAGGGGGATAATAGGATTGCTAGGCTTGAAATTGGGTATTATGTCATCCCATCTAAACTGAAGTTTCCCAAAGGAATGCTTGATTGTTGTTACCAGAAAACACATGAACCTAAAGATAGGCAATCCTAGCTATTTGTGTTATACAGTAGAAAACTGTGTGGCTATCTACCCAAGTAGGACTTAATGGTGACTTTGCCCAAAAAAAAAAAAAAAAAAAAAAAAATTACTGTGGCTCAGAGTCTGATCATTACAATTTCCCATCTAAAATACCCATTCATTATTGCAAGAGATATAATGGCTTGGCCTAACCCAACTCATGGGGATTACATAAACCAGAATGGTTATTAATTGTCAGCAAGAAATATAACTTCCTAAGTGACCAGAGAATTTAAGCCACACTGACCAGCTCCTTGTGTAGAGCTACATAGGAAGATAAAAACCAGTAGGACACTAGTTGAGCATTCAATTAGACCCAAGATAATTTGTTGTATAGTAACATTTTGTGACATTTACCTATTGCTCAGTATTAGCATTCTGGTAGAAGTGATACACCTGTCTAGAAGGCTGTCATTCAAAATAGGCTCATCTGCACACTTTCCACCATACCTCACGTTCTGGGCGACTACTGCTAAATTTAGCTGTTCTGACTTTCTGATCCAGTTCCTGTATTTTCACAAGGACCATTTCCTTCTATTGACACTGTATTTAATTGAGTAATCTTCATTTGCTTTTTGATTAGGTAACAGTCCATTAATAATTAGGATATTTTGATTTAATTAGGCAAAGTGTCAGAAAACTCAGCCTACGTGTTAGTTGTAACAAGTGTTTAAATAACCACTTATTAGAACTTCCTATATAATTTCCAAGCTGAGGATAATTTTTGGAATGGGTTCTTTAAAGCCAGTATGGTAAACAGAAAATACTTCCTGGTTTTCTATGTGACAGAGCCTTATCTTTCTTTCTGGAATTTTGTTTTTTCTTTCCTTGGAATTTTGTTTTTTCTTTTCTTGGAATTTTGCACATCACGTTGCCAAAATGTGTCATGTGAGAATTTTCTCTGTTTATGTCAAAACAAGTACAAATTGAGTTTACAAAATATGATCATTTGTGACCTTATTTTATATAGCTTCAAACTTACATGAAGTTACAAGACATTTTCCCTTGCCCTCTACTCAGTCACCAGTTACTTAAATTTTGCCCCACTGTCTATCAATCTGTTATAAGTTAAAGACATTGTAATCAATAATCTATTTTTTAATTGCCCTAATAAATACAGTTTTAAGCTATTTTCTTCCTGGGTCCAGTGTCATGCATTGTGTTTAGTTGTCTGTTCTTTGACTTTTTTGTTGAACAATTGCATTGTCTTTGTCATTTCTGACCTTGGTATTTCTGAAGAGCACAAACTAGTAATTTTGTAGAGTGTCTCTCCAATTTGTGCTTTTCTTATTTTTCTGCATAAGATTAGGGTTATACATTTTTGTGCATTTTCTTATGCCTTTTCTATTGCATTATGTTAGGATGTGCATGTTAGTTTGTACCAATTTTTTTAATGTCAGCATATTATGGGGGTACAAATGTTTAGTTTACGTATATTGCCCTTGCCCCACCCAAGTCAGAGCTTCAATCATGTCCATTTCCCAGATGGTACACATCATACTCATTATGTGTGTATATAACCATCCCCTCCCTCCGCTCTCCCATCTGCCCAACGCCCGATAAATGTTATTCCTATATGTGCACTTAGGTATTGATAAGTTAAAACCAATTTAATGGTAAGTATATATGGTGTTTATTTTTCCATTCTTGGAGTACTTCACTTAGTTTGCTATCAAAATTGGTACAAATTGTATTATCCTGGATAGAGATTGTACCAATTTTGGTACCTTAACCAATATTAAGATGATCGATGTTGCTATCAAAAAGTTTCTATAAAGTTGTTGTTTATAATAAGTAATTTGAAGAGAGTTTTTTTTTTAAGACAATGTATACATTCTGTCTCTGTCACAAGAACACCACAATCTCAGTCCATTGGACAAAGGAGTGAACAGAAACAAAGGAATTGTCCTAACAAATGTTGTGTTTAGGGTTAGAACTCAACTTTGTGTTCCTATGTCAAGTTCTTTGTGTGACATTTAGCTTCCCCCACTTACTTTTGTACCAAATCTTAGGCACCTGCTCAGCTTCTTAAGCACAGAGTATCTTATTTTTGGAACAACTTGGGAGTCACAGGTCAACCTGGGAGGGAACTTAACTCGGTCACTTGTTAAGCTGTATCGTCTTTGGAACATTACTTGAAATTTCTTAGTCTCAGTTTCTTTCTCTTTAAAAAGATAATATTATCCAACTTTCAACGTTGCTTTGAGATTAAAGGAGACAATATATTTTTTTCCTCAAGCACTAACATCTTTAATACATTTAGTGGTCGATATATATGTTCTCTTTTCCTCTCTTCATTTCTTTCAGCTTTCTTTTGTTGTTGTTGTTTAAATGAATAGTGTTTACTGAGCTCTATCTGTATGTGGAGAATGTATCCATGTGAAGATGCAGTATTTGCTTACATGAAAAGAGAATATTCACCAGCTAAGTGGAGTTGCAGCCATGTAGGGATGTGGGAGAACAGAGTTCCAAGTAGAAGAAACACAAGGTGCAAAGGGCCTGCAGTGTCATGTTCCTGATACCTGCAGTGCAGGATAAGGAGGTTTCCATGGCTGGAGCAGAGTGTATGAGCTGAGAGTGCAGCCAATGAGGTCGGAGAGGTGGCCGGGGCCCATATGAGATAGGCCAAGTGTCAGAGGTGAATTTTTATTCTAATGGAGATGGAAGACATTGTAGGTTGAGGCAGAGAAGCGATTTGTTCTTAACTTATATTTTAAATGAATTTCTGCTGTGGGTTGAATTGTGAATCCCCCTAAAAGGGATCTTCAAGTCCTAACCCATGACATCTGTGAATGTCACCTTATTTGGAAACAGGGTCTTTGCGGATGTAACCAAGCTAAAATAAGGTCAGACGAGATCGGAGTAGATCCTAATCCAATGTGACTGTTGTCCTTGTAAGAGGAGGGAAATTTGGACACAGAGAAGAACACCAAAGGCCATGTGAGGAAAGAGGCAGTGATGGAGTGATACTTCTTCAAGACAAAGAATATCGAGGAATCTAATTGCATTATGGTACTAGAGTTTAGGGAACCATTTCCTGGCCAGATTTCCTGATCTCCTAATTTATATTGAGGCCAAGCTGCATTACAATAGAAAATAAGTTTTTTTCTTTAACCTTTCCAATTTTTTGTTTTTGGACTATTTTTATATACAATTTTTATTTTTATTTCAGAATATTACAGGGGTACAAATGTTTAGGTTACATATATTGCCTTTGCTCCTCCTGAGTCAGAGCTGCAAGCATACCCATCCCCCAGACACTGTGCACTGCACCCATTAGGTATGATTTTACCCATGCCCTCCTCCTCCCAACCAAGCCCAACACCCATGAATGTTCTTACTATATGAGCACATAAGTTTCTATCAATTAGTACCAATTTGATGGTGAGTACATGTGGTGCTTGTTTTTCCATTCTTGGGATACTTTCACTTAGTAGAATGGGCTCCAGCTCCATCCAGGATAATACAGGAGGTGTGAGTTCACCATTATTTTATGTGGCTGAGTAGAACTCCATGGTATACATATACCATGTTTTAACTGTTCCAATTTAAATTTGTCCCGATTGCTCAGAAGGCACCCTCAATAGAGAGTCCTTCAAGATGCTTGCCACCGTCCTCGTACTGAAAAAGGGCCCTGACTAGAAACTGGGATCCTCCTAGGTTTTGTAGTAAACAAATTATTTTCTCTCTGCCACTCCCACTCTCCCTTTTCATTAAGGAAAGTTAACAGTGCAATACAGCTAAACCTTGCAGAGTCGAAGCTGGCATGGCTGAAAAAGCACAAAGAGTAGAAGATAAAAGACAGATCTGCAAACAACAATGGGGGCTACATCCTCAAGTGTGAGGGACATAGAGAAACAAATGCTTCTACACACAAAAATGACAGAATCAGGGATAGAAGTAGAGTGGATGGAGCGGGCATCAGACAGAGTACAAACCCAACATCGGGGGCCAAGAGGGAAATTATAATACAACCCAACTTCCACAAAAATTGGAGAAACTGTTTAGGGTTTGGGTAAAGGAAAGCAAGCTGATGGCAGAAGTAGTGCCCTGAGTGTTAGCAAGAAGAGACTTCAGACAGAGGAACAGGGCTTCGAAATCCCAAGTGAGTCAAATGCATTACAAACCCAGCTCACTTAAGAAACCAGAGATAAAGCTGGAGCTGAAAAGCCCTGGGTTGCAGGCCACTGACCTCTATAGTGATAGCAGCACAGTAAAAATAAATCCTTTTTTTTTTTTACCATCCTCCCAGTGGCATCCCTCGTAATGGCAAAGCAAACAACCCAAGAGACAATGATCAGCAGCTACTGGGGAAAATGATAAGGCATAACTGTAGGGTAGGCAAAAGTAGGTCACTGGAGAGGTGTGACAAAGGCAGCCGGAAAAACACTGACAGGGCACAGGGTGGCTCAGTCTTTAGCGATAAGATAAGTCTGGGACTGGCTGCTACTGCATTACCCATCTGGAATACAGGGTTGAGCAAAATAATGGGGATCCCTTTTCCAAATGCCACCCCCCCTCCGAGGCACCCAGGGAGCTGTGTGTGGCCTGCTCCATCCAACTGGTGTCTTCAGGGGGCCTATGTTAGCCTCTAAATGGGGATCACTAAAACAAGGTGACTGTAAGCAAACTCTCCAAACAAAAGGAAAAAGAATTTCAAAGGACATAAGGAAAGTGTCCTGCCCTACACAAAGTAAAAACAATTGCCATAAAAAAGGTGGATATTATAAATGCAACAACAAAATAAGCGTAAGCATGCATTTGAGCATTAAAGAGCAAGACAGGTCAGTGGGTTACAGTCTAAAACACAAGTAGCTGCAGAGGAAAAGTAAAAGACAACAGTGAAGTATTGGACTCCTGCTCAGTGCAGGAGAAAATTCCCACCAAATCCCAAGGCCAGGGTCCCCGGGCATCTGCAAACTACTTGAATCTTCACAGCATGGGGATTAAAACTTCTACCCTGTTACCGAAGGAGTGGTAGTTAGGTGCATGGAGAGATTTTACATCCTTTAATTTAGGAGAGAAATCTCAAGGACAGAGTTGGAAAGAGATAGTCTGGCAGGGCAGGCTGCCAAGGACATGACCAGCCAACAGTAGTCTCTTCCAAGACAGCAGGTGCCAGGGACATACACACAGGATCTCAAGTCAGAGGCCCCGTAGCTGCCTCCCCACTTGTCGAAATTGAGAGGAACACTCAGGACGGATTCGATCTAGATTGAAAGAGTCTGAGACTTTAGAAGACAAAAGAACCAAAACAACCCAAGGTTCCAAACCAGACAAAGGGAGACCCACCAGTCAGTCAGGTTCTAAATAGTGCCATACGTCTTCATTTGGGGTTCAGGTAGGGATCTCTCCTCATCTCTTTTGGGATCACCAGAGGATGATACAGAGGGTGTCCCAAGGGAGGAAAGCCCCCCAGAAACTTGTCAAGTGGGTTCTTGGCTTCACGTGGGAAAGAATTTGAGAGTGAGCCACCTAGTGGCAGAAAGTTTGAGAGAGACAATAGATCCTACTCCACAGAGTAGGGGTCCTTTTCTGCTCAGGGCGGGGACCCCTTATGGGGCAATAACATTTTTGAAAGTTAAAGATCCCTGTTAGGAAACAGCTGTACATTACCAGCACTATCGAGTTCAGGCTATAAACGTTAATCAAACTGCTTTCACGAACAGTTTGTAAGGTTTCCAGCTTAGTAATTTATGCATCTTCGGTGGCCTGGGCCAGTTACTTGCTGGTGACTTCCTTGTCCGGGGTGGTTGGGGTCTGGGATTGGTCCACATGGCTGCACTAAGGCGCTCTCGACCTTGCCTTATCCCTACATTAAGAGGAGGAACAGGGTGGAAGAAAAAATTGTAAATTTGGTGTGGGGTTTGTTAAAGTCTGAGGTATCTTTTAGACACACAAGTAGAGATTTGATGGTATAGTTAGATAATGGGGCCAGAGCCCAAAAACGTTGGCTCAGATATATAAATTTAACTTGTCACGTAATGGTGTTGATGGGGCTCGGTAAACAGTGCCCCAAAACGAAGGCCTCAGAAGCAAAGTTTTTCTCTGACCTTCTCTTGTTCTCTCAGGCTCATTCTTCCTCCAGGCTAGCTGTAGGAACTAGAATCCCTCTTCCCAAAGGCAGGTCATAAAAGCCAGAACTCTTTTCATGAAAGCCAGCCATAAAACCTAGAATTATTCTGTCTAAAACCTGGCCATAAAGAAATTATGTGACCTACCTTGTCTGACTGTAGGTCATAAGACCCCAAATTCCAGGGAGGGCCCTGCCCCACACGCAGAAGGGAAGGATGCTGCTCAGAGAGGCCAAGAACAATCTAGAAAGACAGAACTTTCTGGGTTTCCCCAGTCTATTAACATTAGGTTTTACCCTTGTGATACAATCATATTTCTACACAGCTGCTCACACTTTGTCAAACCTAAGCATAAAAATGGACAATTTCCCCAGTATCTTTGGGTCTTCATTCTGAAGGCTCCATACAAATAAAAATTTGTATGTCCTTTTTCTCCCATTAGTCTACGTACTGTCAGTGATTTGTCAATGAACCTCTAAGGGGCCAAGATACCTGGGGGTCCCTATAACATTTAAAGCCATGAGATTGTATGAGGTTTATAAACCTAGAGAATAGAGATGGTAATGAGTCCTTGTATAGTTTCCTAATTATTAGATTACAAAACAATTGTCAGTGCTTGTGCTTATATCTTTGTTAATCATTTGAAGATGAAAACATAACAAATTAACTGAATCGTACTTTTGAGATGGGGAGAAATTCCTTAAATTGATAATGCCCAAAGTTAGGGTACTAATTATTTCCAGTTCTATGTGAAAATGTGGATTATTGCACCCCGATCTCATTGATTCTGCTTCCATGGCTCCCAGAATCCTTAAAAACACATGACCGGAAATTCTAGTGCAGAGATTTTTGAGGCACTTCTTTGACAGATTTCTCTGGTTAAGCTTTTCTCATATTAGATCGTATTCACATCCAGTGAATAAACACACAGTATTCACTCTGTGCCTGCTTGGGAAGGGGGCTAGGTGGCTTGCAGGCCAGGATTTTCTATTGAAGGGAAGGGGGCTGAACGTCACTGACACTCCAAGGGGTGGAGTTCAAAGACAAGGGGTGGGGAGCTCCTCTGTGACCCATCTGCCTAAACACCTTTAAGGGTTGCCTCTCCTCAGACTTGTAGCTTCGACGGCCGCCTGGATCCTGTTCAAGCTGACCCTGTGACAAGGAAAACGCTCACCCACTCCAGCGTGCGTGTGGCTGGACCCTGGCCTGAGGCCGGAGAGTTTGAGAGAGAGCCAGCATCCGCAGAGAGGGCTGTGTGGGGAGCCCTGCCTGGCTTCTCGCCTTGTCCTCTGGGGCCAGGGCGGGTCTGTGCCAGGCTTGACTCAGGGCCAGGCTGGCATGGAAGTGGGTGGATGATTCTCCGCCCCCAGGAGAGGGGAGATGGGGTCTCTTGGTGTTCTTGTTCTAAATAAATACTTCTGAACAACAACAACAACAGTGTCCTATGTGCAAGGTTTTGTGTATCTGATCTTCTCGAATTGTGTGACTGCCATAGCAGCTGTCGGGATTGTCTAAACGATCTCAAGATGACAAAGGCATGTGGAAACGTCGTCAGAATTTCTGAATCTGCGAATCCGTCTGGAACAGAAAAGCTACAGTAGGACAGCTGAAGAGTCAGAGCTGGGGACAAAGAGTAAAGATGAGACCCATTGACCCCTCTCTGCTGGGCACCACACGTTCCTCTCACCCGTCCCACACGTTCTCAAACGCAGCTCAGAACCCCTCAGCCTGCAATGTCAGGGCCCACGTCCCTCACTTTTGATTTCCTTTTTCCTTCTGTTTCCAGTACATCTTTAAGATGTGTTTGCTCTATTTTACCTGCAGCTCGCCTGTTTCCAGATTGATTACTAGTAAGAAAGGCAGCATGACTCCCTCCTCAGCTCTGTGTATCTGTAATTCGCTCTTTTTACATTAATATAAGACCCAGAGAAAATATATTAGACATGCTACTGCAGAGTATCTACAACTTCAATTACTTTAAAATGCCTTTAATACTGCCAATTAGCTTATTAGCATCTGTGCGTGACTGAGGAATGTTAGAGGTTAAAATAGCTTGTAAACTCTGTAGACGTGCCATACAAAATGCAAGCATTTCTGATTAGATTTTATAAGTGTGCCATCCTTCCTACAATAATTGGGCTAGTATTTTCCAGAAGAAAGAAAATTTTAAAAAATAAGCAAAGAAAAATAAGATGCCTCTTTTTACTAGGAGATTTTAAAAATGTTTAAGGGATTATTTAAAAAACATCTTAAGTATTTTCATTTTGATAACATTTAAGTAAGTTTTATACAAAATTCTGCTAGTAGTTATACTTCATTATTCACTGGAGATTCTTGACTCTTCTGAGAAAGGTGAGAAGAGGAGTAAATACCCATACCTGTTTCCTCCGAGTCATCTTGGATAATCCCCAAAGAAAGAAAACATCCCCCTTGAATACTCTTATTTTGTCTTAATTACACATGAAGTCATAAGCCTTAACTCATTTGTTCATTCATTCATCGATCACTCAAATGAGCATCTACTATACACCTTGACCTAGTTGAAAGATATATGGAAGTAGACCTGGCCACACCCTCACGTGATCACATTATACTATAGTTACTTTCTTGGGATCATCGTGTTTTAGCCATTTCAGACAGACAAGGGGTTGGAAGATAGAGTTTAGGATTTGAGAGAGAGAACCAATATCCGCTACACCAGCTCATTCTAGACTTTTACATTTCTTTCACAGCTTTTTAAAAAAGATATGGATCGATTGAGAGAGACAGAGATACTGTTATCTCAACTTAAGCAAAAGCTACTTTAAGTTTTTATTTTGAAACACATTGAGTTACAAGAAGTTGCAAAAAAATAGAGTTCTGTGCCCTTTTTCCAGTTTCCCCAAATAACATGTTTTATTTAACCATAGAGTACATTGTCAGTTATATCAACATTGGTATATTACTGTTAAATCAAATACAGACCTTTTCCTAATTTAATCAATGTTAACATGGTATGCATATATAATTTTATGGTATTTCATCACTTGTGAACATTCATATAACCATCACCGTATCAAAATGCACAATAGTTCTATTACCCAAAAGGCAATCCCTTGTGTTACACTCTTCCCCTAACCCTGGCCCTTTGGACAGCACTAATGTTCATCATTATAATTTTGTCACTTTGAGAGGTCATGTAAATGAAATTATACACTATGTGACCACTTGACATTGTGTTATTACTTAGCATAATTCTCCTAAGATGCATCCTATATGTTGCATGTATTAATAGGTTTTTCTTTCCTTTTATATTTCCAAGAATATTTCATTGTATGGATATAGAGGTACCAGAATTTGTTTATTCACTCATTGAAGGATATCTTTAATGTTTCCAGTTTTTGGAAATTACAAATAAAGTTTCAATGAACATCCGTGTGTAGGTTTTTGCATGAACATAAATTTTCATTTCTCTGGGATAAATGCACCGGAGTGCTATTGTGAAGTCATAGCATAAGTGTCCCCATAATTTTGTGGGAAACTGCCGACCTCTTTTCCACAGTTGTTATACACCTTCAGCAGCAACATAGAAGAGATCCTCGGGCTCTAAACCGGCATTTGGTGTTATTGTGTTTGTGTCTTTTTATATAAATAAATTCAGCCATGTGAGTAGGTCTGCAGTGGGCTCTCATTGTGGTTTTGATTTGCATCTCTAGTAACTAACAATGCTGATTCTTTCATATACTTGTTTGCTAGTCATATATCTTTGGTGAAGTGTCTGCTGAGAAGTCCATTGTGCATTCTCTAATTGGATGGTTTGTTTTCTGTTTGGAGAATTCTTTATAATTCCAGATATGTCATGTGTATATTGAATTTGCAAATATACAATTTGCAAATATTTTCTCCTAGTCTTTGGCTTTCATTTTTGTGTCATTCTTTTAACAAGGTCTTTGATATATAAATCTTAAATTTTTGTGAGATCTAATTTATTAATTCTCCCTTTTATGGACCATGACATTAATGTCTTGTCTAAGAATTCTTTGCCTAGTCCTAGGTCATAAAAATGTTTTCCTATGTTTTTCTAAAAGTTTGATAATTTTATCCTTTGTGTTTAGATCTATGAGCCATTCAAGTTAATTGCTTTATGTGTGAGTTTTAAATTTTTATGCCTGTAAATGTCCAATTATTTAAGCATCATTTATTGAAAAGACTATCCTTCCATTGAATTGCTTTTGTACCTTTGTCAAAAATTCTGTAAGAGGCCGGGCGAGGTGGCTCACGCCTGTAATCCTAGCACTTTGGGAGGCCGAGGCGGGCGGATTGCTCAAGGTCAGGAGTTCAAAACCAGCCTGAGCGAGATCCCGTCTCTACCAAAAATAGAAAGAAATTAATTGACCAACTAAAAATATATATACAAAAAAAAAAAAAAATTAGCCAGGCATGGTGGCGCATGCCTGTAGTCCCACCTACTCGGGAGGCTGAGGCAGTAGGATCTCTTGAGCCCCGGAGATTGAGGTTGCTATGAGCCAGGCTGACGCCACGGCACTCACTCTAGCCTGGGCAACAAAGTGAGACTCTGTCTCAAAAAAAAAAAATTCTGTAAGAGACAGTGTTTTGAGTTCTCTATTCTCTTCCATTGATCTAGGTGTTTATTTTTCACTAATACCATGCTATCTTGATTACTCAAATCTATATGGGAAGTCTTAAACAGGTGGTATGATTATTCTAACTTTATTCTTCTTCTGCAACATTTTTGTTGCTATTCTTATTCCTTTGCCTTTCTGTAATTTTTAGAATCAGTTTATGTATATACACAAGTAATTATGTTAAGCCTATAGATCAATTTGGGAAGAATTGACATCTTTACTATGTAGAGTCTTCCATTCTATGAACACAGAATCTCTGTCCATTTATTTCTTTGTCTTCATTGATTTCCTTCATTAGAATTTTATAGTTTTCAGCATACAGATCCTGTACTTGTTTGTTAGATTTATACCTAATATTTCTTTTTATTTCCTTCTGGGAGTGATTGCAAATGGTAAAAATATTTTAGCATCAAAAGTTAAATATATACATATATAACTCCTTGAAAATATAATTTTTCTTGCTTTTCACATTTCGAGGATAAAATGTCATTCAAGGACAAATGCGTGCAGTCTATTGCTCTAGACACAAGATTCTAATATACATGAATTTTGTCTCTTTCACTAATTCAGAATGGAGTTGGATATATAGTAAGTACTAAAAATTTGTTGAAGGAATAAATCAGGAAGATTTTAAATGTTTAATTCTCAATTGATGTGTGCATATGTGTACATCTTACACAAAGTTAGTACCCGCAAATGCATGTACATCTGATTCCTCAATTTCTCCAGAGATTGAGGCATGCTCCAAGGAAGACTTAGTATATGCTTTCCTGGAAAATATATTTTCTGAAATACTCTAAAATTTTTAAGTTCTTGGGGTCCTAAAATATAACTCTTGTTCACCGATGATTGCTCCTGTGTAGTGCACTCTATGAGGCATAGCTAAAGAGTTTTTTGTTTTTTTTTAATGATTAAAGCAACGTATGACTTAGGATCTAAAAATTAAAAAATCTGACCTCTAACTTACTCATGGTTGACATCATTCCAGATGTTCTCAACACTTAGAGATGTGGTTTCTGTTTCAAGTTTGCATCATGCTATATGTTTAGTGTTTTCTAAGCAACTTCTAAAAAAAACTGATATAAGCATTTCCTGACTCATTAACAATTATTTTAATACAGTATCAATGGCTTGGTAATATCCATTTATATATCATTATGATATGAACATTCTGCCATCTAAACATTTTTACCATTCAATGTATATGCTGTTTTATAATTTTTCTACATTTGTAATTAACAATTACACATAAAAATGCATATATATTTATATATTTGATTTTCTATTACCTATAAGAATAGTTACAGATTTAATATACACAGATTTTAAAGTAAATGATACATGTGCAAAATGACCCTCCAGAAAGATTTTTCCAATTAATTTTCCCAAGCACCGTTAAGAGTACTATTTAAACTGTAGCAATACTGGGAATTTTTTTTCCCTATTTGATAGTCAAAAATGAAGTCTCATTTTTCTTTTCATTATTTCTTCTCTAGTAACTGGAAAGCATAATCATTTCCCTGTATTCACTCGACATAAACATGTGAAGTTGCTTTTAGTAGGCTGCATGTCACTTTCATCCTGATTTTTCATGCCCAACTCTAAGAGACGTATTTGCAAATTGACAATTGCATGGATTTCTCCTTTTCTTCTACCTCGATGCACTCACATTTCACACTAGAATACTTTGTTGGACCTTAATACAAGGGATGTGCTTGTACATATCCCTTATGAAATTTCTGGAGTCTCCTATTGGGGGGGGGGGCAGGGACTAGCCAGTTTTTGTTTTTTTTTTTTTAAAAACCAAACATTTAGCTTTGCTCATGGGCACACAGGCCACATTTTGAAGCATCCCCTGTGCCATGAAAATGTACTCAGACATGACATATACAACTTCCATGCCTGTTCTGTAAAAGTTTCTGCCCTTTCTCTTGCTTTCTCCTCTTTCCAGATGAAAGGAGAAGACTCCAGCCCTAGAGGCCAAGGACATCGAATTCAAGGAGCCTGGATTCCTAAACGATTGCATGGAGGGGCACGTCCTGAAGGGGCACCTGATGAGGAGTACTGTGGTAGCCTGCTGTGAAGGGGAGAGACAATGTTCAACTGTGCCAAGTCACTGAAATCGAAGTTGTTTGCCCAGTGTTACTTACACACCCAGTGATTTGCCCAATGGGTTAGACTAAGCAGTTGCTTCCTACTCCTGTTATCCAGGCTTCTTACTCTACGCAGGCGTCCTCAAACTACTGCCTGTGGGCCATATGCGGGTGTTTTTGCCCATTCATTTTTTTGCTTCAAAATAAAATACATGCAGTGTGCATAGGAATTTGTTCATAGTTTGTTTTAAACTATAGTCTGGCCCTCCAACAGTGTGAGGGACAAGTGAACTGGCCCCCTGTTTTAAAAGTTTGAGGACCCCTGCTCTAAAGGAATATATTTCTCCAAAAATCAACTGTCTGTGGTTCCTCTGCAAGAAAAAAAAACAAAAACTGAAAATGGTCCAAATACTCCACTCCATGATTTTACATACTAGACTCCTGGGCTTACTGCATCCGAGTTGATGTTTGGGTTCCCTGGCTAGGCTAATAATTGTGACATTTTGAGTAGTTACTCTTTAAGTCTTTGTTAAATGTTATATATCAGAAATGGTGAGAAGTCATTTTAATAGTATTAAATTAGAATTCCTTTTTCTTTGATGTTTGCAATAAAGGGTTTATGGCATGTATTGAGTGTAACTATTATTGGAAAATTTATGAGAACCTGTTTTTCATTTCATAGTTTTCCATGACTCATTATTGACTTATGTACATTATTTACATTCAGTAAGGATAAAAGTAACATTGGTTTAGTTACAAACTCTTGTTTCCACTTTTATTTTTCTTCTTTCTGAGCGTCATGCAAGGAAAACCTGCCCCATGTCTCAGTTTTCCAAATTTTGTGTAATTTTACAAGACAACCTGTCCCATGTCTCAGTTGTTTTCTAAATTTTGTGTAATTTTACGAGACAAAAATGAAAAGGTAGAACATTTTAATCATAAAATAATATATACATTTAGTAAACTCTACAGTGTCACATATTTGGCTTTAGGGTTCCAACTAATTATGACTATTGCTTTCCAAAGAACATTAGGTGGCTTAACCAGAGTTAGTGCAACCTAAGTCAGACCTCATGACCTCCATGCATGTTTGCAAAAATACTATGATAACAGGCCAACATTACACAAGACTCTGTGCTTTAGTATAGTGGAACATTAAACTGGGGAAAGCCCTAAGGGGGAAACTTGAGTTTATTGTAACCCAACTATAAGTTTACCCCTGTGATATTTTAGCATCCTTTATAGATTTTCAACCATAATGGCTGCCCAAAAGGACTATACTTTTTTTCTTTTGAGACAGGGTCTTGCTCCATCACCCAGGCTAAAGTACAGGGGTATTATCGTAGCTTACTGCAACCTCAAACTCCTGGGCTTAAATGATCCTCCTGCCTCAGCTTCCTGGGACCACAGGTGTGTGCCACTACATCCAACTACTTTTTCTATTTTTTTGTAGAAACCGGGGTCTCACTCTTACTCAAGCTGGTCTTGAACTCCTGAGTACTCAAGCAATCCTCCTGCCTTGGCCTTCCAGAGTGTTAGGATTACAGGTGTGAGCCATCATGCCTGGCCAAGACTGTACCCTTTTATCCTTCAAATTCCTTGATCTGCTTTGGCTTTTCCCCCTGAATTCACATCTTTAGGATGTTACCAAATCTGGACTACATCTTCTACCAGAAAGGTTAGCATTGGAGAATTTATTCTTCAAATGATACATATAGGAAAGTAGATCTCAAAACTGGGTCCAGTTGAAGGCCATATGGATTCTTGGCTTTGCATGAGAAAGAATTCAAAAGCAAGCTGACAGAGTATAAGGCAAAAAAGCAAGTTTTATTTAGTGAGAAAGGAAAAATAATAGAAAAGTGGCTCTGCCTTGGACAAGGCCATGGCTATTTCTCAGAGCAATAGAGAGTAACAGCTGTTGAGTTTCCAAGGTCTCATTTTATACCTTTCTTTTAATTTTACATTAAGCAGAAGGAGGCTTATTCACATAATTTCTGGGAAAAAGGGGTGAGTTCCCAGAACTGAGGGTCCCTCCCTTTCTAAACCATATCTTCCAGGAGTTGCCATGGCATTTGTAAACTTTCACAGTGCTGGTGGGAGTTTCTTAGTATGGATAATATATTATAAGCAGGGCATAATGAACAGTGAGGGTAACCTAAAGTCATTATTCATGGGCACCTGGGATCTAGCTGGTTTGGGCCTACAGTCTTATTTTATCAGAGACCTTGGTTCGCAGCTTACGATTCTTTGCCAAGGAGGCCTGCCAGTTCCCTGTCTCAGTGCATTAGAACCAAGAGGAAGAATCCCCTTTAAGATGTCATGTGGCTGGCAGGGAGGCAGCTTCTCTACATATTCTGTAAAAAAGAATTTAATGAGGCAAAATGGATAAAATTAAATATCCAACTGAATGTTGGATGAGGAAAAGCATTCGTCAATTGATATAAGATCATCCTTTGTTGCTGAGAAATAAAAAACCTGATAGCTTGATGGGAAGGTAAGAAGATGTCTGAATCATCCCCTCTCTGGCTGAGAATCTATTTGAGCTAGAAATTGGCAGTGACCTTCTACTTCTAAGATGACCAGGAGCAATATACCCCCGAGGTTCTGAGGGTGAATAACTCCCTAAAGAAACACGTATAGCAGATTAACTCCAAACCAAGTCAAGAGCTGCTAGCCCATTGTCAACTCATAAATGAGTTGGAAAAAAATGAGTTAAAAAATGTGTTGTTGTAAACCACTGAGACTTTGGGGTTGTTGAAAAGCATTAATAGAACCTGCCTGATATGGTTGTCATATTGATGTTCTTAATTTGAATGGTATTGGTTGTACATTTTGGATTTTATGTTTTGGCAAATTTGAAGGTGAATTCGTATATAATCTAAACATAGGGATCCTTTGTGTTTGCACATATTGAAAAACAAAACTATGTCAATTATGAGAGTCTAAGGGATTTTTGTTTTTGAAATCCACATACTTTAGCCAAGTTTGGTAAATATTGAACTAAGTGAAGGAGGGGATGGTAAAGTATGAAGGAGAAAAAACATCCCGACCACATGAATAGTCAGATCGAGGTAAGAGCTAGATGCTGAGATATATGGGAAGATGGCAGAGAGTTGGCAGAGCTGATGGTTGGGAGAAAAGAGAAAGAAGTGGGGAGGGGAGTGCAGGGAGGGCAGATGAAGGATGTGTGCAGAACGATGCTCATAACAAACACAAAGGGACTGCAGTAAGTTTTCATGTGTCTGTCTCATGGCCTGTGCTCTAGGACGCAGAGACAGATAACTGGATGTGATGTTTTATGTTGCTTTTAGAAATATTTTAGATCTAACATTTTATGGTTTAGAAATATAAAATATATTGCTATGTAAAAGAACTATCTTGTTTCCCATGGATAAATTTAGGACTGGCTTGACAATGTCTATTCATTTTTGAAAAATAAATTTAAGAGGAATTTAAATCCCTTTTATTAGTTTGGAAGTTCCTACATAAACATCTACTTTTTCACAGTTGGATACTCTCAAGTTTAAATGACTGATACAAGAATATTAGGGATTTTTTCTTAAACTGAAGGGAATATACTAACTTAGAAAAAGATAATTCTTTCAACAAATCAAGTTTAGAAAACTTGAAAGGCAAATAATCTTTAAAATAAGTTTTACACAAAAAGAGACCTATTAATAAATATAAGTGTATGTGATATTAATTTCCTATTTTATCAATTTATGTATTCAGGACTAAACCATTCAACCACCATAATAGCCTTGCAGGGAAAGAGCAATTTTCTAGAGGTGTACATATCCTAGAAATGGAAACAAAATTATTCTATTTCCAGAACTAAGTGGCAAAACTACAAGACCCATGTCCTAGTGAGGCCAACAGCCTTTCTTTCATGGAAGAGCTAAGCATTTTCACCATGGCAATAGTTGTAAAGTTCCAAATCATCACTCTCTCCCCAACCCCCTTTCTTTCTTCTGTATATGTTCCACCTCCCTCCATTCACTCAACTTTGACTCTTCCTCTCTTCCTTGAACTCTGCATTTCCATCTTTCTTTATAGGAAGGCCTCAGCTAACCGAAATTACTTGGTGACACATGGTGGCATTTGGGAGACCCCTCTGGTGCCTTGCCGGCTGGGTTTATCAATTTGATAATCCTTCCTCTATTGGCTTTGGGCTTTAACATACTATCGGAGATCTTTCACAGATGAAAACATAACATCAGGGATAAGGAGGACAACATAGTTTATCTGTGGTAGGAAAAAATACCAGACCGGGACTTTGAAGGCACTCTTTCTGGACCAATATAGTCACTGTTTTTATTTCTGAACCACCTTCTATTGCTTATATGAAGATAATGTTTCCTTCTCCCTGAGAGGGTAGATCATATTAATAGATGCTATTTAGGAGAGGTAAAAAGAAAAAGTGATGGAGACAATTTTTAAAAAAATTGAACATGTCTGTTGAAGAGAACCAAAATGGTAAGTAGTAGGCCAGAGGCAATGCCAAGAGGTGGGACTTCTCAGATGAAAAGGTCAGTTAAAAATCAAAAGCAAATAGTATAAGAAGTGAAATAAGTAAAATCTTAATCATCTGGTCATTCCTTTAAACAACTAACAGTATCTTTGAGTAATGTTCCATTCCTGTTTAGTATGGATACTATACTGTTATGCTCTAATCTGGCTGTCTATTGCAGATTAGAGGCCTAAATACTGATTCCGCAGAGAGGAAATAATTTCTACCACCAAACTCTTAGGGATAGAGTTAGGTCATCAGAGTGGATAGTGAAATTTGAAAGGCAGGACTTTCATTTTCTTGCAGTTTTGTCCTTCTAGGTCTGGACTTTGAGGAGTATTTTTAAATGGGAGTATTCTTAAGGAATATCCTTAGTTGGGGGCAGAATTCTATAACTGAGTTTTTTTAAAAAAAGCTATTTTGTAAACATGACCATCTTTTTCATTGTCTTGGAAGCTCTCATGAAGATTTGATAACATGACAGCCTAGTCTTAAAATTAAGGGGATATTTGTGGCTCTACGTTTGGATTGGAATAGTTCCACCATGAAGCCAAGATAGGGTGGGATATCCACAAAGAGAAGATGAAACCTCAGAAACAGGGATTGGCAGCAAAATGGTTCATCTACCATCTCTACGATGCCCTTCTTGTCCAACCAACACATTTCTCAACAACATTTAATCATGAGACCTCTCTTCATTAACCCACTCATTCCTTCTCACATTCAGCATGTTTATTAGTATGTGCCAGACAATACATAGTGTCCATTGATCAAGTGTCAGACACCGTGACCATGACTATTTCCTGTTGTCAAGACACATTTAGTCCACTTACTAGTATGATTGTCTACGCATTCACATAAGTATATTCTTAGTATGACATTTACTTATAAGAGAGCTACAAATAAATTTATAGGAAAGTTTATAGAATGATAATATTTTTATGATTGTGGGTGTCCAGAAAGAATTAAGGAAAAGGGAAGTTTAGTTCATCTTAAAGATGAATAAATAAGTTAGATATAGGAGGGACCGAGAATATTACAGTAAAGGGAAAAAGGTAACAAGTTGTACAATAACAAAGGGCAGAAGGCTTCTAGGTGTAGATATGTAGTCCATTTGACTAGGAAAGAGTGTTAAGCACATTAAGATTGGGGTCAAATTATAAAGGGATAAAGTCATGGTGACTTTCAGGGAACCTTAAGGGGAACAAGCAAAAATATTAGTATTAATCATAAAGAGCAGGGTAGAGGTTAAAGATGTTTTTAATGAGATCTCAGATCTCCTAAGGCTGAAAAGGATAAGTTAAAATAAGCATTGTAGATGCAAAGTGAACCCAGAGAAAGCATTATCACAGAAGATCATTTCTGAAATTGAGACTATAAAGTATAAAGAGGATAATCCCCACTTACATGGAAGTAGCAAGAAAGGAGGTACAATTGGACTAAGATCAAGATATTTTCATACTTACATTTCACACATTAATACTTCTTGAAATGTAATGTGTAAAGAAATGAATAGAATCTGATTGAAACAGAAAATTGGCCATAGAGTGGCAATGCAGAGGGAAGAATAAGTTTTCTTGTAAATAAGGTAATTTAAAAATTTCAAGGAATCTATTTACGAATCTTTTATCTCTTCTTTCACCTCTAGTACCTGAATTACCATTAGGATATCTTCTTAATAAAAAATAACTTAGGAAGGTAATTGAGTTAAGGGAATCAAAGGGAAGTACTTCAAGCTGTTAAAAGGCACTCTACAACACCACCTATTACTACTACTAATTGTAGGAGTAATGATAAAAACCTGCATAGGTAGGGAGTTGGTGCCTTGTCTTCGAAAGGGAGGAAAAAGGAAAAAGGCCGGTACGTTGACATTCTCTGCAGCAGAACAGAGACGAGAAGCCCATGCTGGTAGATGGGCAACTCTTCTTAGCAGCTGAAATTCACTTCTTGCATCCTTAGAGAGAATCAACAGATAACATGTACCAAAAAAGTAGGGGGATCAACCTGAATGCCCACTAAAAGTTTCCACATTGTGCTGGGACACCACTGTCAATATTAGACACCACTGTTATGACAACTAGCCTCATTTTGCACTTGCTTATGGCACTCACCTGTTGGCTGTTCTCAGGACTGGAAGTAGAGAGTGA
Organism: Microcebus murinus; assembly: GCF_040939455.1. NCBI lineage: Eukaryota > Metazoa > Chordata > Mammalia > Primates > Cheirogaleidae > Microcebus > Microcebus murinus. The sequence goes on along the minus strand of NC_134119.1, from coordinate 7,018,493 downwards.
ACGGACAGACTTCTTTCTTATTCAGAGCATGAGCACTTTGCCATTCCCCATTTAGGATTTAATGTGTGTTTTAGGTAACTTGCTCTAGTAGAAAACAAGGAGGGAGAGAAGAGAGCAACTCCTGGAGACAATGAGTAAGCAGAAGAGCTGGTGACAAATGTTCCATCTGAAGTTGGGCCCTTAATACGTGCTTGAAGAATGTTATGGTACACCTTGACTCATACCAGGGTTAGAAACACAACATCTCTTACTGAGCACAATTTTCTTAATGCAATCGAAGTCCAGAACAAAGATGCTTGGTCAGTCCCAGTTCCTTTTTCCTCACATATCACAATTCTATTTGTATTGTGAGCTAGTCAAAGCCACTCAGACACAAGTCTTGGAGAATATCATTATCAAGTCTGGTGGAATTCTGATTTCCTGCTAATAGCTACTTGATCACTCACTATAAATGTCTATTTCTGCATTACTCTCTGCCCATTAGACCACATACTCTTTGAAAGCAGGGGCATATACATCTTAGTTTTCATGATGTCTGGCACAGTGTCTAGCATGGAGAAAATAAAAGTGAATATCAAGAAGTAGTTAGAGGGATGCTACAGCTCATAGCCCATTTTATGATCAGGCTGCCGGTGTACAGTCACCTGGGATGAGAACTCAGATGACTGACAGCTTGAGGAGCACTGTGTAAAATCTCATGGGTCTCAGAAAAGCTACATTGTGGAAAGCAAGTTTGTATGTGTGTGTCGCCAGTGGCAGAGTAGAGGTGGAAGGCTTTCCATAGCACCATGTGGTGGCCAGAGGATTCCAAACATCCAAGTGCCATTCAACTGATAGGTGTCTGTTCCATGGCCAGAACAAACCAGAAGATCATGATGATATTTAAGTATAAATATTTGGAATAAGGCTTATAAGTATTTCAGGGCAGGTCATCTCTACCAGTCTGCCCCTGGAGATAGTTGAGGATATGACCCCAACTGCATCGTCCACCAAGACTGAAGACAGAACACAAGCTGGTGAAAAGTTATGAGACTATTTCTGGACTGATCCATAGCTGTTGATTGGCATTCCGGTTCCAGGCCCTTGAAATTTTCCTGCAGTCTCTACACACGACACCTATAGACACGCAGAGTGATGGCTTGTGATAAGAGGGGTCTGGCTCCTTCACAGAGAGTACCATATTATCTTTTAATTGCTTTCTCTTGTACAATTACAAGTGATGAAACTAAGATGGACATCAAAAGATTCCTCAAACAGAATGACAAAGGGGATTGCAAGCTTTCAAAAATCTATGGGATATAGGAAAAGCAGTGCTAAAGGGAAAGTTCATAGACTTAAATGCTTTCATCAACAAGACAGATCACAAATGAACAACCTAATGTCACATCTCAAAGAACTAGAAAAATACACACACACACACAGATGGAGTACTACCCAGTCATAAAAAGCAATAAAATAACGTCTTTTGCAGCAGCTTGGATGGAACTGGAGACCATTATCTTAAGTATTTCAGCAATGGAAAACCAAACACCACATGTTCTCGCTCGTAAGTGGGAGCGGTACGATGGGTTCCATGGGCACAGAGAGATGTAAAAGACATTGGAAACCAAGAAGGGGGGAGGTGGAAGAGGGATGAGGGATAAAGACTTACATGGAAGGTACAATGAACACTATTCTGGTGACAGGCACACTAAAAGCCCTGACTACTGTATCATACAATGTATCCATGTAACAAAAACATTTGCACCCCTTAATATTTTAAAATACTAAGAAAAAAAAAAGGAAAAACCATTACTGACTCACAAAATGCCCTCTCAATTGCAGACACTATCACATACCCCGCTTTTCTTCCTAGCAATTACAGTAATTTCCATGTGTGTTGTCTGCCTTTTCTTATTAGACATGTTCTGAATGTGATACCTTGGCAGTTAAGGATGTGCTCGCTCATCTCACATCTATCTATGTTCACAGTATGTACAAGAGGCCCAACTACAGAAAAGGTGCTCAACAAAGGTGTGAATTTTTAAACTGAATGAAGAAACACTAACCCAAGATAGGTGAGTACTCCAGATCCTCAACTCTGAGGGAACTAACTCCTGTGTCCGTTATTGGTTAATAAACAATAACACCAACAAACAAAATCAATCGAACAAAAAAGTGAACAATTGAAACGATTTTAGCCAACTCTACTACAAATAAACCAAAATAAATAAATAAATAACAGATAACTAATGGCCAACAGCCACTGATTTTATCTCATTTAATTACTGCTCATTCTTCCTGTTACAAGACTCATGTGTCTGGGACTGAGAGCCATCTTCAGCTCTATCAGCCACCACTTGCTTATCTGAGGTGTCCCATTCAGCTCTCTGTTCTACCTAAAAGTAATGTCTTCCCCAGAGTTCTACCACCACCGGCTTCAGTAGAAATATCTGTGACATGCAGAGCCATGATTGCAGCCATCTGTCTCTCAACAGTAAGAACAACAGCTGTCTTTTTTCTTGCGCCCCCTACACTTCCAAGATGGTTTCTTTTCTTTGTCTCTGGTAGGGTGAGAGCAATCTCGGGCGCACAAAGGCAGCGGCACCCATACGGTCTATCCTTGTCAACCTCACACAGTCTCATTATTCTGCGACTGCAAACATGATTTGAAGTCCCTGCTCCTGCCAATCTGAAGTCTTCTAATGCTAAAGCTGAGTGATTGAAAATCCAAGACTACACGTAGAAGGGGATGCGGAGTTGTTTATAGCTCTTGCTCATCTACTGGAAAGCCCCTGGCCAGAAACAGCTCTGTTTGAAGGAAAGTAAATTTTTTCCACAGCTGAAAATAAATGTGTTTGGGGGGAAAACACAGGGCTTTTGGAGGAGGAAGAATGCCTTGCAGGCCTGGGGAAAGCATGGGGGGTGATTACAAGCAGTCTTTCCTCAAACTAGGGAGGTCTCCATATAACAAAAACTGAGGCTGGGAGGACTGAAGTGTTGTTCTTTCTCCCATCATGAGATGGGACTAGTTACGCCATAGCAGAAACAAACCTCTCCATGTGGGGTCTTGCTATAGTTGGTATTGTGTCAGCTTTGATGGCAAGGTCCTGTTTCACCTGACACCTTGAAAAACTGAACCATGCACCACTGGAATTGGAGGTGCTAGGATTCCAGGTAAATATCCAAGGACAAAAGGACTTAGGTTACTAAAATCTCTTTATCTTGAATTGTTTGGTGTTCACCGCCACATTATTCTTGAATTACAGTATCAGGTAAGAAGCAGCAAATGGAATAAATTTGCTCAGTTTTCTATTTTTGTCAACACTCAGCATATACACATATATTTGTTTACTCTATTAGAAATTATGAATTGAACTCTTCCAGTGCACCAGACATATTTGATGATGGTTATACAAAAGGTGTGAAGCAATTCAAGGACACAATCTCTGCCCTCAACTACCAAATATTACCACTGGGGAAAAGTCATCATGATGGAATGCTGTGAGTTCTATAATATAGTTAGTGTCTAGGCTTGGGACACCTAGTTTTTAGAATGATTTGTTGCACTCTTAACTTTATAGAGTACAGGACAAAAGTAGAGACCACAGAAGTCAAGCAGAATGAGATTTCCAAGTTTAGGTTGAGGATGGAGGATTTTAATTACTGGTTTTATTCACATCAAGATAGATACATACAGAGAATCTCGGGAGATTGTAAGCTCTGAGGGTGGAAGTATGGGCAAACTTCTTGAAAAAATGTGATGAAATTTATTGACTTTCTCCCCCAAGAAACTGTTTGCACATAAACAGTTTTGAATGAAATTCCAAGTAGTTCACAGAAGGCCCTAGGGTCAGCTGCAGGTTAGTAATCCAGGAAAACTTCAGTCTGAATTCCCTGTGCCTTCCTTTCACCTCCTGAGCAATGAAGTACAGCCAAGGCATTGAGCCAACTGTATCAGAAACATCTGAGATGTTTGCTTAAAGTACAGATTCCTGGGTTCCCACCTCAGGCCTATCTCAAACTGCATTTTCACAAGAACATCTGGGGGATTCAGGTTCAGTGAAGTCTCCCAGAGTTCTCAGGGAATTCTGGTGCCCACACTCTAACCCTGGCACATTTCCTACTTACCTGGACTCACTGTGACCCCCTCCCCCTTTTAAACTATGGCAGTTGTATACCTGTGTTTGCTGAGAGGCTTAACAAAACTATACTTACAGAAGACCACCTAGCTATAAGATCCTGATTCTCACTCTTCTTATGAGTTCCATGCAGTCGATTTCAGCTCATGATGGGAAACGGTGTTAATGCCAACCTCATTCCCATAATCTTTGTCTTATCTAAAAAAGATTGCAAATCTCTTGGCCAGTTGGGTCCTGACTTCCCATTTTGCATCTTTCAGGTGGCTGGGAACTTATGTGCTATGTGCTTGATAAGTATCTGCTAGTTGGTTATAGAGTCAGTATTTTTTTATCCATTTTCCTTTAATACAGCTGGGCAGTCTCACTGTCATTCCATCAGGATCCAAATGGTTTTTATTTGTCTGTTTTTGAATTTTATTTTAGGCTGGTCTTGTATATTCCTGTGTCTACATCATCTGATTTATTTTATGAGGAAATGTTTTGTTGGATTTATCCTCAGCTTCTCTGCCCCCTTCCCTTCCTTCTTTCACAGAAAGCCCTTTGTGTTGTGCAAACAGACTCTAATCTGCACATCTCTCTCCCAGCTCCAACAGGGCTGCCAGGTGAGCATCCCAGCACCAGCCTGGGAACAGCTGTTCAAGTGGTCCAGAGCAGCGGGCAGTGATTGTGTGCGCAGTTTTTTTGTCTGATGGGCCTCGGGTCCAGCACTCTCAGGGAGGAAGCCACAAGCACAAATGTTTGCCTTGCCGACTGGAAGTCCTAAACGCAGCTGCCTGCTGATTGATGATAACTTGCATAATGACACCAAGCGGGTTCGAATGCTGCCAGGCATGAGCGAGACCCTGCGAGCTTTCCTATGCAATCCCTTACTAGTTGGCCAAATCCTTATCTTCCAGCATGCAGGCAACAAAGACAGCAAGAGCCAGAAGGTATCTGATCCAAAGATGCCCATTATAACACCAACGATTTTAAACACACGGTAGGGGTGAGGGAGTGGCTTGATGCTTTCCACTAGCAAATGTATTAGGACAGTTATACACAGGGCCTCAGCACAAACATCGAGTCTATGTATTGGAACATCAGAATTGGATAGATTAGTATTTTATGCTTTATGGACAAAAATAGTTTCTGATATGGAACTAGTGGAGTTGGCTTCTAGGAAGTACTTCTCAGACTTTCTCTTCTAGTGAGACTAGATTCTAAGTAAGCCACAACGTGCCTGTGCATTCTCTTCTGATAGAGTTTGGCCCACTGGTATGAAAAAAAAACCCATGGTCATTGAAATGAAAATGGCTTGCCCAAGTGGTTAAAAATGGCAATGTAAAATGGAAGATTAGCAACATGCATTCTTTTGCATTAATATTCCTGAAATCACTCTAATACATCTATTTTCATTGCCACTGATGTAGTTGAAACGCTTGCCACTTCCACTGTGGTCCTTTTCAGCGGAGCTTAACCTTCACCTGTGTTGCTTACTCCCATTGTAATCCATTCTCCACACAGCACTAAGATTTCCTGATGTCATAATGAATCAGATTTCTTTTTCCACCAATTCTCCGATTCCCTTTTGGGAAATGTCCAAATGCTCAGATATATTAGTAGAATAGAGGGTCCATCACAACTCCCCACTTCTTTCCAAATGCAGATAAATTTACTCATCAAAGAGGCCCACAGACTTCAACATGACTGGGTTTCTCTCTGCATCTTGTCCACCTAAACAGAAGTTCTCTAAAAGATATTTATTTTCGGGAATCCTGCTTCAGGATTACAAGAGCCATAGTAAACCATCTGTTGTACTCAGGGAGGTAGAGGAGGACAAAAGATTTTTAAAGGAAAAAAAAAATGAGGACTGCATGATTGTTTTTGAAATAATTCTTCTTTGATGAAAAGATCAATAACAAGGGTGACACCAGTCTAAGGTTGGATAGGGACTTGTTGGGCAGATGTGTCCTCACAGAAATATTTTTTTGTAAGGTTGCAATGGTCTTTGTGCAAGGCTGTGGCTTTTTAACAGTCTTTGTTGTTATCTGGCATACAATAATTAGAATCCTCTCTCTTTATGGTTTTAATGGGCTGTCATGGTTTTTATGAGATCAGTGACTCCACTTTGATTCTGACAATATTCACAACCTCCACGTACAAGGAACAAGGAAAACGTCATTCTTTACTCCTTGGTTTCTATCTACCCTCCCTTGGACTGCCTTTTGTATCAGTGAGCCATTGCATGTACCACGTTGAGTTTTGCAGAACATAAGTCAGGAAAGATTAACTGCTCTTAAAAACAAAACAAACAAAACAACAAACGAACATGTCAAAGAAACTTGAGAAATTGGTGAAGATTAAAGTATACTATCGAAGTCCGAGAAGTCTTATAACAAAAACATGGTTTCCCATTATTTAACCAATCATTCCAAACATAGCTGGATTACATTTTTTTCAGAGAACACCCTAGTTAACGTGCTTCACGGGTCAACAATCTAGAAACCTGAAAGCTTTTTTTGTCTTGAGCCTTCCCCTCTGCCTGCCCCCACACGTGTACTCGGGTAGACTCTTCCGATTTCCTCCTGGCATGCACTCAAGACCCCAAGCACAGCACTTGAGTATGACCTTGGGCAAGTTATTATTTTTCATGCTAGTCAAGATGCATTTGGTTGTAATTTATAAATACTAGGGTTCAGACTAGTTTAAGCAAATGGGGACAATTTCATAGCTCTAAAAATTGGCAAATACAATGGTATTTGATAGCCTCAGTTGTCACTCAAGTGGTTCTCAATCAGGGGTGATTTATTTTCCCTCCCCAACTCACCAAGAGACATTTGGCAACATCTGGAGACATTTTTGTTGTCACAACTGGAGGAAAGGGGTACACTACTGGGTAGAGGTCAGTAGAGGACACCTCAACAAGGAGAAAATATGGAGCCCCAAATTCAGAAACCCTGGATACAGCTGGGTCCAAACACTCAAGTTTATTAGGAATTCTTTGGTATTCGTCTCTCATTTCTGCTGTCAAGGCTTGGTTTTTCCTTTCTCTGCATAGCAGGAAACAGTTTCCATTGACATCAGATTTACTGACTTCTAGTTTGTTCTATGACTTAATAGAGAAGAAGCCGTCTTACCAGATTCAGTTAGAGAAGTACAAGAGAGTTCATTTAATTGGTCCACATATGATCATGTATTGATAACAAAAGCATTCCCTATGGATGTTACAATGATTCCAACATAGCCCATGTCACTATCTTCAATAGAAAAAATGAGTTTATTCAACCGATATGTGTTAGGACCTACTATGTGCCAGTCCTGCTTCAGGCTCTGGGACCACTATGATAAAACAAGTTGTTGCTCTCATGAGGGAGGTATTATAGCAAATGAAATAGTAAAGTCTAAAATAGATGAAATAATTTCATAGAAGTGTAGTGCTTTGAACAATACATAGCAAAGAGATAGCATCCTGGAGAATTGCAGATGGTTATAACAGCAAGAACAATAGCAACAATGATAATAAGGACCGTTATTATCCTTGAAAGGAGTTGTTTTTATAAGCCAGGGGTTTTGAAGCACTTTACACAGATGATCCTGTTCCTTCTTATATCAAACATGCGATATAGTTACTATTGTTATCTTCATTTTACAGATGAAGCAACTGAGGGCTTATAGAGGTATAATTATGTTTTCTATTATTTTTTAATTGTGGCAAGATACACATAAAACTTGCCTTCTTAGCTATTTTTAAGTGTACAATTCCATGGTGTTAAGTCATGTCCCCTATCTTAAGGGACATGGTGATGGGGAGAGTTGGGAAGAGGTGGTATTAGCCACACAAAAGCAGCATTTAGCAGTTTCTTGGAATTCACTTCTTTAATATAGAAATAATTTTCTTCATAAAATAGCATTGTGAAGCTTATTGTTAATGCACATAAAGAGCCTGGCTGAATGTTTGAAACGTGGGAGCTATTTAATAAATGATAGATATGATGGGTAGATAGTTAATGATGGTGCTGATTAAAAGATAGAAAACAATGTGAATAGTCAATATCTGATAAAAAAAAATATCATGTGCAGTTCAGAAATCAGAATAGGAAACACATTGTTTTGATTTTGATTTTCATGTTCAAATATCAGCAATTAGGCTTTTTGATTCACTTGCTTATAGACGTATACCGCAAACTGATTAACTACACATAGTAGCTGTGGTCTCAGGAGTTGATTTAAAGAAGTGAAATGTTTGAAATGTTTGATGCCAAGGCAGCATTTAAGTCTTCATACCAATTAAGTCTAATTACTGAGTGAATGGTAATACTTTTCTTCAACAATGGGAAGGTTAAATTAAAATTTGTTTTTAAATTAGAAGGTAACACCTACTAACTGTCAATCAGTCAAATGTTTGAGAATCTGGTGGGGAAAAAAATAGAAATTGAAAATATTATCTTGGAGTCAATCTTATCTAATATTATAATAAGCATTATACTTGTATTCTGCAAAAATTGTAGGAAAGAGGGTGCTACGATTCTTTTAAGAGCTCTAGTTAATACCTTTCCTGATTCATATTCTGCAAAACTCAACGTGGTAAATACAATGGTACACCCATAGAAAAGGCAGTCCAAGGGAGGGTAGATAGAAACTGGGGAGTAAAGAATGATGTATTATTCCTCGTTCTTTTCTAACCAATACCATGGCAAACCTATTAATAGGCTTTTCTGAAACTTTTTAATAAGATCTAGCAAAGGTTTCAAATATACATAAACTAGAGGTAACTCACCGATTTGGAATCCCAGACACCTCCCATCAATAGCTGGACAACTGACAAGAATCTCACCATTCTCTAGCTATATTAAAAATACATAATGACTTCTTTTGCTTGATATAAGCTTTTATGGTGAGTTACAAAAGGTAAACAGGCAGATAAGCACCCAGCTACAGAGATAAATGCAGGGAAAAAAACCTTACAATGGCAGTCAACAAAGACAGTAATTTTGTTGGGTATAAAAATTACTGGGTAAATACACACAGGGAACAATATACATAGAACATTCTAAGCTTCACCCACTGTGCTACAGAAATACATTTACTGAACTAAAATTTGACTCACTGGGGTACAAATGAAAAGAAAGGTGCTGTGCAGTAATAGAAATAAAGATACCAGAAATGGCCAAGATTAACCCTGTTTTCCAATGACCACTAGGTAAGGAGAAGGTTCAATTTTATACTCAATTTTTAAGAAAAGTGTGAAACAAATTATAAAGAATATAACAAGTACTCATGGAACCCACCATCCCACTTCATTACCCACATAGTTCAGTCCACTCGGATTGTCTAACTTTAATTCAAATAATCTGCAACTTCTTTTTAAAGAAGAGCTTTTTAAAGAGTACCTCTGTACTTCATTCTACAGATCTGTCACTGTGGTAAGCCCATTTTACTTTTTGTTGTTTACACATAAACATAACGAACTTGAGAACTTATATAATCCTTTCTACATTTTCCTTTCTTTTTTCTTTTAGATTGGGAGAAATGAGCCTTAGCGAATATAAACAACTTGTCAAGGTCATACATTGTAATATCAACATATCAAGAGCAAATATTCAAAAATACACTCAATTTTGTAGGATAAGTGTGTGCTGTTTCATTAGCTATAAAATGCACTATGTGAGTGTTTCTCTGGGAGCAATGATCAATTTAAGACAGTTGAATATTAGAGATTTCTATTGTACACACTGAATTTAAGTTTGAAAAATCAGAAATGCTGTATTATTGTATGTAACATATAAGAACCCCACCCTAGCAATCTTATTGCACAAAGTGGAGACTAGAGAATATTACTTGACTCTTTTATCCTATGAAATATTCAAATTGACTGTCTACATCTAATTTTATGAAGCCTAAGTGTTCAAGCCCATAATTAAAGTGGGATAATTTACTATTCAAAAACATGTATTTGACACAAAGGGACTTGATATAGCAACTCCTCCCACTCTCAAATATAGCCCCTTCTTCAATTTTGATGGTAACTTCTTGTGTTCATACAATCACCTTTTAACAACTCACCTACTAAATTGTGTATGATAAAATGTTTTAAAATCAATAAGGCCAACTTAAGAAATTGTTGTCTGCATAAGAAATGAAAATTTTTGCAAGGCATAATTTGAGAGATAATAAGATTTTAGTCAAATTAATGTTTTCTTCTTATTCCTTTCCCCCACTGCCTCCACCCCCCCTAAAAATTTTTAGGGTGGATTTTGGTACAAATGTCTATCAAACCATGTATCAATAAATCATTCACACAACATGTGAACATGTGTTCACCTACCTATGATTGCACCGTGTTCTCTGTAAATTAACCATCCCCCCCTTTCTAGCCAGGTCAAATATTTTCAAAGTATATATAAGATTATTATTTATAAAGAAATTTAAAACATTGATCTTACATTCAGATCAATACTTGTTCTTTTTATGAAGGAAATTTAACAAAAGGCATAGCATTAAGGAAAAAGAGGACTTGAGTTGGTTTTCGTTTTGAAATTATGCTTAGCTCACCATAATAATCTTCAAACAATGTCCATACTCTCAGAATAAGTTCAGGGTATTAAATATAAATCAAATGATGAATACTGAGAAAACTAGTCCTTTTGTATTTCTCTGCCCATTCACCTTCCCTCATCAATTCTTTGGTGCCTGAAATTCTATTATTTAACATTATTCTTTAAATGAAAGCAAGAATTTCTAACTGGTAGCCTCTGGACTTCAAAAAGATTGACAGTAATAATGGAGAACAGAATTCTTAGCAAAGTACCTAAATATTAAGGCCTTTATGTATGGAGCTTAAAATTATAAGTCCATTTGTATTGGTCAGAAATATATTACCTTAACATAGAACCATTTTTCTCAGCCTTGGCACTATTCACATTTGGGACCAGGTAAGTCTCTACAAAAATAAATTTTCTTAAACTAGCTGGACATGGTGATGCCTGCTTGTACTCCTAGCTACTTGAGAGGCTGAGGTGGGAGGATTGCTGGAACCCAGGAATTCAAGGCTGCAGTGAGCTATGACCCATGCCACAGCACTCCAACCTGGGTGACAGAGCCCCTGTCTCAAAAAGGAAAAAAAGAAATACAGTTGTTAAGAAAAATTTCAATATATTTATTAACATGTTTAGGAGTTCATGAAATACTAAGTGGAAAAAGCTGATTATAAGAAAGTTTGTCTAATTTATTCTCATTTTGTGGTATGAAAAAATAGACATCTTAAAGTATATGCAAAAGTTGTGGCTGTAGTAGGTAGCAGGATTGTAGACTTTTAAACTTTTCTTATGTTTCATTTTACTTTGCCACGTGTAATATTTTATAATGCAAAGTTGGGTTACTAGTTTACAAAACACATAATGAAAAAAGATAGGCCAAGCACAAATTCCTTTCCAAATCCCACATCTGCAGTACAATGAGTTCTGAACATGCTAGACTGCTGACCCAAAAGGAATTAACTGAATTAACTCTTCCCCAAGAAAGCTGCTCTAGACAACGATTTTTAGAAACAGGAGCATTAGCTATGTGCTCAGAAGTGCTCCGGGTACCATGGAGACCTAGGGATGAGACAGTCCAGAGTTGCAATGATTGACAAGTTTAAAATCTAAGTGGGAAAATAAGATCTATGCACACGACACTTTCAAAACGACATGAAAAAATATATAATTATATGTATTCTTGTGCATTGTGTATCCTACTTTAGGATTTCATGCAAGAGAAGTATCAAGGGATTGACCACTGGAGCAGACAGGGCTTGAGTTGAGCTATCAAGCTTGGGTAAGATTCAGGTAAGAGGAGGATGGAAAAGAGCATACCCAAGAGTGGTGAAAAGGCAAATAAATGCAGTAAAGGCAGAAAGAGAAAAGGTGAAGACAGGTAGAAGGCATCAAAGGTGCTGATCTCGTTGGAACAGAGGTTTAGTATAAAGACAACCTACCAACAGATGTAACTGGAATCTTCAAAGGGACAATCCTTTGTAATGTTTAATGTTTCAAGCATTAACAGAGCTTTTGGTACCTTTTAGCACCTAAGACCAGGTGGCAGAAGCACCAGTCCTCAGCAAAGGCAAATTGTACACAGAATCCCTTCAGGACATATGGACCTCATAATTTTTTTACCAGTTTATTCTATTTCTCAATGACCCCAAATAACACTCGGCTCTTAGAACAAGGAACCACACTTATATATTCCCAAATGGTGCTACAGGATCGTACTGCCCCAACTGAGAAATACCAAGTCTCTACAATCTATTGCCTGATGTTTTGTGCTGGATTTGTGTCTCCTTCACACATTCTACTCAATTTTGTGTGATTGTCAAGCAAGCTGTGAGCCTCACTGTTGGAGAGCAGACTCTGTAATTAAAATATTGCATTAGAATTTAGGCCTCCCCGCTTGCTGGGCATGATTTCAGCAAATTTTTCTATCCAACTAAGTTTCAGTTTTCTCATCTATAACAAAAGGACTGTTGGCAAATGAATGTGTTATGGTCAAATTGCATTTCCCCAAAAACATATGTTGAAGTCCTAACTTCTTAGTACCTGTGAATGCAAACTTATTTAGAAATAGGGTCTTTGCAGATAGATATAATCAAGTAGAAGAGAGGTCTTACTGGATTAGGATGGGTCCTAATCCAATAGGACTGGTGTTACTATAAAAAGACTTGGATATGTAGGTACACAGGGAGGATGTCATGTGCTAACAAAGGCAGAGATTGGAGATATATAATAGCAAGCAAAGGGACACCAAAGATCACTGGCAAACCACCAGACACCAGGAAGAGACAGAGAAGGATTCCCTACATGTTTCAGAAGGGTCATGATCCTGATGACACTTTGATCTTGGATTTCTAACCTCCAGAAGTGCTGGACAATAAGTATCTGTTGTTGTAAACCACTCAAGGAGTACATCATTACAGCAGCTTTAGGAAACTGATACCAAATGTGTATATATAAAAAAATAAAACTGGTAAAATCTGAGTGAGATCTGTAATCTAATTCCATTGTGTCAATCAATACAATACAGTATATAGTTATGTAAGATATCATCACTGGGGGAAATTGAATAATGAGTACCAAGATTTCTTCATCCCATTTTTGCAACTTTAGGTGAGTCTGCAATTATTTTCTCAATAAGGTGTTAAAAAAAAAAAACAGAACTATTGAGAAAAATCAATACTACATGTAAAATGTTTTATTAAACTATTCAAGCAATATTGCTGGGATTACTTTTCTTCTTATTTTGGCATATTATGGGGGTACAGATTTTAAGGTTTCAATAAATGCCCCCCCCACAAGTCTGAGTTTCCAGCATGACCATCCCCCAGATGGTGCACATTTCACTCATTATGTATGTATATACCCACCCCCCTCCCCCCTGTCCAATACCCTATTACTGTAGTACTTATGTGTCCACTTAGGTGCTACTCAGTTAATACCAGTTTGCTGGTGAATATATGTGGTGCTTGTTTTTCCATTCTTGGGATACTTCACTTAGTAGTATGGGTTCTAGCTCTAACCAGGAAAATATAAGATGTGCTATATCACCATTGTTTCTTAGAGCTGAATAGTACTCCATTGTATACATATACCACATTTTATTAATCCATTCTTGGATTGATGGGCACTTGGGCTGTTTCCACAGCCTTACAATTATGAATTGTGCTGCTATAAACACTCGAGTGCAGGTATCAATAAATTTATAGCCATGCTAGAGAACTCCTGACTGGACAAAAGGATTGATACTATGGAATCATAAATACCAGTTATAGAACTACAAATTATTTGGCCTTCTTGACCTTCAGATGTAAAAAACAGCTCATGGAAACAGATGCTTTGCACTTCATTTTCTAACAGTCATTGAACTGCCAGATCTTCTCCTTGGTGTCTTCTACCCAGCTCTCGTGAAGTTGACCTCACAGCTCATACAGTAAATTCTTTGTGGGTTTCACCAACTGTCTTGGTGAGATTAAGTACTTCTCTCCTACCATTCCCTGTTGGAGATTTGTTTTTCTGTTTTAATCACATCAAGTTAACAATGATGAAACCAGTATAGGAGGTCAGTGCAGCCACGTCTGCAAATTGGTATTCTCACCCATGAGAAAACTTCCAGGCCTTATGTCTGATAGTTCTGTGTGTCCACTGAAAAATCAGTGTCCACTTTGGATGGGAATGTATAAAACAGTCTGTGGAGTTATGATTTAATCTGGACATTTTAGGAAAAAAAATCAAACATTTCAGCATTAAACTATTTTCTACTAGGTATTCAGGGATTCCTTTTGAGTACTTCTTGAGTGACAGCCAATGTTCTGCCTTTTACTGGCAGAGTATCTACAGGCCATGCTGTAAGAAATAAAGGACAGCTGGTAGCAGGATACTGCAGGCAGGACAGTGGCAGTACATCGAGTGCCCCAGGTTTTGTTCATTCATTCATTCAATCAAAGAATAAATGTCAAGCAGGTTTTAGATACCAGGCATTAGAATTGGGTTGCCATGGTGATAAAGGCAGTCAAAGTCACTATTCCTCTGAAGCCTATATGCACAGGCTGGGGAAACAGATAATAGAAGAGTAAGCAAATAGTAAATAACCAATTTAGATAGTAAATGAAATAGAAAAGGTAAACCAAGCGAGGTGATGACTGATGGAAGATTGATGAGTGGGATAAAGAAGTGGTCACAGAATGGACTCACTGAACAAGTGGCTTTTGAACTGAGACTTGGGTGAGGAGGAATCAGGGACACTAAAACTGAGGCCAAGTGTGCCAGGCAAGGGGAAGAGCAAGTGCCAGGAGGGAAAGGACCCTCTGGCACTTATGGAGGACAAATAGAAGACTGTCATGACTCAAGTCCAAGTTGCAGAAGGCAGAGTTGAATGTGATTAATTCAGAGTTAGTGGGAAATAAGTCAATGCAAGGCCTAGCGGTGGTTTGACAGAGGTTGGAGATTCCTACGCAATGAAAGTCTTTTGGATAGTTTTAAAATGAAGGAAAGAAAAGGAGAGCCTGAGAAGAAAAATAAAGATTACAAAGAGGATTCTTTCCTAGGAAGATTTCATCTTATAATTGTTATATGTTTCGGAAAGTTCAGTTGCCTACTTAGCTCTAACATGTTACTTATGAAGATCAGAACACACAGTTAAGACAACAGAATCTTAACCTATTCAATGATCAAGTATTAGCCTCAGCTCTACCATGTAAGGAAGTGAGGCTTTACTGAAATATACCATTAACTAGAGACTAGAACCTAGTAATCTCATATTACATGTTATGTATTGTGATAATACCAGTACCATCATCACCAACCTGACAGAATTTGTTAAGGCAGGGAGTTTTGCACATAGTACTTGCGATATCAAAGTTATTTGGTAGAATGAGGGTAGCAGGGACCATACTTATCTTTTCATCACTCTTTTTCCTCAATGCTGGGCAAAGTTTATTTGCAGGTAGTAGACACTCAACAGATATTCATTAAATGATTAATGGAAGGAAGAAATCAAATGCTCAGGAAATATTTCATGAATTACTTAGCTAAATCTTTTATCTGTTTATTTTCAGTGCTCTGCAGCTCATGGGCACTATGTCCTTTTATATTTAGTCCCAATGAGATGGCAATCCATTAATGGCCCTTGGAATTAAGCCATAATTTTTTGCATCAATTTTGATCATTCTATGAATGAGAAGCCTTAGAGTGAAAGGGAGGCTGCTGCTTGTCATATATAGATTTTGTATCTATCTGGGAGAGACAATATCTTTTTGATAGAATGCATCTACTTATACAGACCCATAGCTGAGTTGTGTAAAATTACCCATACATATTTCATGTTATCTATAAGCCAAGGCTCCAAAATGAAAAATGAAGGTTGTGCTGTCAAGCTCAGACTTTTGGCACACATTTTGACACAAAATCTGTCTACAATGAGAATTAGTGTACCCAAATAGAAGGAGACAGCAACAGTTCAAAGAAATTTTCAAAAAGTAAGGCCATATTCAAGGATAGGTATTGTTTTATGAGCTAGAGAAAGATAGATATACATTATTCAACAATGTCTTACACATAGTAGGTATCCAAATTTTGCTAAGTAGTCCTGACTATGGACATCAGCAGTAGAGAAATCCAAACAATGTTAGTGACAAAGATAAGAATAGTATTTTATAGTGTTAAAACAAGTATGCTTTGGTGATAATTCAAAATTGGACTATTCCATTTCCAAGCTGTGTTTCCTTGAACAAGATACTTATTCAATCTGAGTGAAGTCTTAGGGTGAACATCTTTCAAAGGATTTAACAAGATTTATTCCTATGGGGCTGTTATCAGTATTGCATTAGATACTGTGTAGTATAAGCACATAGTTAAGTATTCTACATTCATTAGTTATTGATTCTGCTATTGTATTATCTTTATTGTAGAATGCTCAGTAATTTAGTCATAAACATAATATTCCACACAGAAGAGTAGAGAAGGGATTCCAGTTCGTCATGACAGAACAATGGGTAATAGATATCAGGCTTAACTCTCCACAGTATAGAACCATAAAACTGAATAAGATATGCAATCTAATTTATCTAATAGAAAAAAAGGAAAATCATAATCAAAATAAATGAAGAAAAGCACTTAACAAAATGGGAGACTTCCTCACTCTAAGATTTCATGATGGAAATCTATGAAAAACATAGATACCATCATAATTGTGAAAGACTGAACAAGTTTCCTCTAAAGTTGGGAAAAACACAGAAATGTTTGTTTCACCACTTCTATTCACTATTGCCCTGGAGGCACTAGCCAGTGAGATAAAGCCAAAATAAGTACATATATATGTTAAATACATGAAAAGTGAAGTATTAAAAGAAACTAAAAATTGGAAAAAGTATCTTTATTTGCAGATGACATGAATGTTTTAGATATTTCTAAGACTACAAAATTTAATAAAGGAATTTAATAAGGCTTTAAGATTCAATGTCAATATACAAAGAAATTGTATACTTACTTGCAAAAATTAGAATTTTAAAAACACACAATTATAATAGCATCAATATGCATAAAGTTAGGAATTTTTGTGCAAAACCCCTAAACTGAAAACTATAAAATATTGCTGAAAAAAAGTGAAAAAAAAAATACACTGCAGGTTTTATTAAACTCAGCAATACTAATTCTATCATTAAATTCATCTACAGATTTGATTTTAAAAATCACAATCGAAGTGTTTTTGTTGTTGCTATTAATTTGAGAAATGGATTCTAAAATTTACATAGACATTCAAGACCTAGACCTTAACCCAGAACTAGATCAAAAAGTGAGTTTAAAAAACAGCAAGTCTTTCCTTTACCTCATTCCAAGATTTACCAAGATGCTATGCTAGTCAAGCTACTGTGGCATTGGCACAAAGCTAGACAAATGAATCAATCTATTTGAATAGAGAGTTCAGACACATACATGTATGGCCAATTGACTTTTTGGCAAAGATGCCAAAACATTTCAATAGAAAAAAGAAAGTCTGTTCAACAAATGATGCTGAACAATTGGATAGCCATATGGAACAGAAGATATAACTCAATGCCTATGTCACTCCCAATGTAAAACCTAAATCAAAATAAACACAGACCTAAATGTAGGAATTAAAACTTTAAAGCTTTTAAAATAAAGCATAAGAAAATATCTTTATCACCATGGGTCAGGCAGAAATTCTCAAGACATAGAAACACTGACCCTGTAAGAAACAAATTGATAAATTTGACTTCTATTCTTTAGCTATATTAAAGAAAATTAATATGCATGCCAGGAGTAGGAGAATATACCCAGAATACTTGAAGAAATCTTATGACAATAAAAATATAGACCAAAAACAAATCCAATAGATATTTCACAAAAGAAGATACACAAAATGGCTAATACACGTGAAAAATGCTCCGTGTCAGTCATTAGGGAAACCCAAATTAAAGCCACAAGACACCGTTGCATATGTACTAGAATGGCTAAAATTAAAACATGCACAAATGCAAACACACACCATAAATTCTTATCACTGGAAGGTGTAAAATTGCACAACTACGTTGAAAAAAGTTTAGCATTTTCTTATAAAGTAAATAATATACTAATTCTGTGATCTACAGAGTAAATATGTGCACATGATGAACATTCAAGAACATTCACAGCAATTTTAACCCATCTCTCAAAATTGGAAATAATCCACATGGCCATCATAACAATGGAATTTTTTAAATGTAGTAATCCATTGAATGGATGACGACAACTATAAGAAGGAACAGACGTATATACCTGTTTTATAAGAATTAGAGCAATGATTGCTTCTGAATCAGTGGTCAGGAATAGATGGGGAAGGGCACAAAGGGAATCTTGGGGGTGACAAAAATTTTCTGTGTTAATAGAAGTATGAGTGACATGAGTGTATGCATTTGTCAAATCTTACTAAACTGTACACATTTAAGATTTGTGCATTTCACTCTAAGTTTACATTAAAACTAATGATTAGGAAATTTCATACTTAAGACCTTAAGTAATCTCAAATAAGACATTTTATGTACACAAATTTGAGATTCAACAGTGTTGCCCACAGAAAGGACGGAAGTTATATGTACATTTTGTAGTGAATCCTGGATTTCAGATGTCTGTAGAATTCACATACTCCATTAAAAAGTTCAAACTTTATATTCAGGGTTTTTATTTCCATTTGTCTTTGGCATGAAAATATAGATCCACCTTCTGTGGGAGTTCATTTAATTTATTCTACATTGCTATGTGCTCTACAACAAGGTAAATGTAAATTTTTTTTAGCAATGTTACATTTAATGGAAATAGACATACTTAAGATGTTTTGAAGAGATTTACTGGGAAATATATATGTGAAAGTTATTTCACCTACATAAATGTTAACATTTGCACACTTCATACCTATGTCAAATGCACGTGTGTTGCATTTACCTGCACCAAAACCTGCACCAAATGTTTATTAACTTGTATTTGTAATAACTGTACTAAGTGCCAGATGATAATTTCAGTGCTTCCTTGCCCAATAATCCTATCGATTTGCAATATTAATCTCCCCCCTCCACCATTTTCTAAATAAGGAAACTGAGGATCTTAACCATGAGGCTGTACAGAGATGGAGTCCATGACTCAGAACTGGTCCTCAACTCCTACTTATGTATCTGCGTGGTTAGTAACTAACTACAAGCTAAATGAGCCAATGAAGTTTAGGCATGTTTCAAATATATATAGATCCTTGTTTTCCAAGGCCTGTGTTCATGGAATGAAGGGGAGAATGTGTTCTCAACTGCTAGAAAAACAGGTTTATAAATGCAGAAAAGTCTGTTTTTACCCTCCAAATAAGAGACAGTTAGCTGCCATAACATTGTGGCAGAAACTTTCTTATAATGTCAAATTCCTTTGTCACACCCTCTTGAACGTTAAATAGACTAGTACATTTAATACTCAAAATTGAATCATTGAAAGATGTTATATAAAAATACCTTAGTGCTTTTCTTATTAAAATATCAACATCTAAGTCTAGCCATGGAGAAAGGATTGTTTGGGCAGATGAATAATCTTCACCACTGAGTGGCCAATTTTCCTCTTGCCTCTTTTAAAGATAGGATCAAGCCGTTGTTTCCTCTGAATTAGACATTTAAAGTGATGAAGATGATTCTTTTTAAAAATTAAGCAATTGTAAGTTTATGGATTTTATGGGTTCACATTATGACACTAAGCAACTCTTTATGGCATTCCTAAAAGGACAGAGCCTCGTTTTTCCAAATGACAGAAAAATTCTTTCAAAATGCAAGATAAAATACTGGTAAGCACTAAAAAATATAGAAGAACAGCAGACAGTCACTGAGGACTTTACGAGCATTACCCTAATTTGTTCTTGCATTGGTGATGGTAGTAGGTATTACCATTTCAATTCACAGATAATCGTGGCTCAGTGGGATAGGGGCACTCTTATGTTCATTTCAGCATTATTCCCAACAGCCAAGGTAGAGAATCAACCCAAGTACCATTAATGGATGAACAGTGTGTCAGTCTATTTTTCTATACTTAATTTGTTGAGGGATTATTTTTATATCATGAAAGGATATTAAATATTATCAAATACCTTTTCTATATCAATTGAAATGGTTTTTGCTATTCATCTTGTTGATGTTACATTTATTCCATAAATTTGTTATATTTGATTTGTACATGCTGAATCACACCTTCTATCCTTGGGACGGAATCCCACCTGATCATGGTGGATGATCTTTTTAATGTTCAATTCAGTTTGCTGGCATTTTGAAGATTTTTGCACCAATAATAATTGGCCAGTTTTGGGTTTGTTTTTTTTTTAATAGTGTTCTTCTCTGGTTTTGGTATCAGGATAATGTTGTTGTGGCTATAAAATTCTTTCAGTCCATCCAACGCATTGTGCTTCATTTTACCATTGGCCCTTTCATTTGCTATTCCACATGTGTATGCAACACTATTTCCTAACCATCCATCTCCTTTTTTTCTTTTAAGTTTCAGTGTGGATAGTCCTTTTGGAAATTTTTTAAATCCCTAATCCGGGTTAGATGCCCATCCTCAGTGATAGCACAACCCCCATAACTTGTTCCTCCCTCACCACATTTGTATAGAACGTTGCAACTGAATGTCTAGGTGTCTGTCTTCACCACTAAACCTGTAAGCACTGTGAAAGGGTCTTTCTTGTATTCAGTTGCATACTATCTGGTACAATGTAAAGGCTTAATATTTGAGTTTATTAAATGGACTTTGTGCCTTTTGTCAACTGCACAAATGTTCACAGCTAAATGCTCATACCATACTCAGGTTCTAGAGGCAAATACAGAGAAAATAAATCTCTCAACAATATAGGTAGACCAGGGTGGTAGATAAGAGATTTCTTTCCCTTCCCCCCAATAACTTACCATTTTTTCTTCCATATTCCTGAATTCATCATTGAGAAACCAGGCAAAGTCATAATTTTGATTTTTTTTTTTCAGAGTCTCACTGGTCAAGCACTGTGACTATTGATTTCCTCAAACTTTAATAAGATCAATACATCTCATGATCATTATGATGTAGATCATCACAGGCTCAAGATGCAAAGATTACCATGGAATTGTAATTTGAAGAGCTAAAATTTCTCAGTTACAGCAGATTTTCTTAAATAAACAAGATAAACTTGTAAGTCTTCTTAAATTCATTTATAATTCCAAAGAGATTTCTACAGATAGGTCTGAGGAACAATCCTCATCATTTAATTATGCTTCTAGTACATTAAAACCACTTTTAATGTTTGTTTGAATATTTTTGTGATTTGCCAATCGTGATACAGAGTCATGCTATCGCATAGTGCAGGGAGAATTCTTTGTTGGTCTCAAACAGTGAATTAAACTGCTAAAAAAGTAAAGTACTTCTGAGTTATAACATTTTTTGAGCTAATTTCCAAGATAGTAAGTGGCTACATTTTTTTTTTTTTTTGCTGAAAAGAAAATAGCATTAGATATGAACTGTTACAAAATCTGATGTTATCAAGAATAGGAAAATTTAAAATGCAGAAGAAGACTATCCAGCAGTCTCCACATTGCCTAGAAAAATAAATGATTTGGGAAGACTATGGTAACTTTCGTAATCACATCCCCTGAGGTTTCCGTCTATTGAGTGGGCAAATTAAATAAATGACCTAAAATAACAAACCATATTTTCTTCTCTACTTTCCCTGGGGTCACTTTAATTCTTTACATGCTAAAAATAGTCCCCTAAATGAGTGAGGATTTTCCAAGGAGAAATCTTATTTTCTTAATTCAATATCTGTTCTCCTTCTGCATCTTAAATTCTCAACACAATTCCTTTATGTCCTGTAACCATACACTGGTCATTTAATGCAGCCATCTAAGCCATCCATCCATCCATCCTTCCCTTCTATCCTTTGAATCTTTAGCCCAGCCTGGCCACTGTGCTAACAACTTCTTATGGCCCTTAGTTTTCCCTTAATGAATCACAGTTCACACCAGGAGAGCATAGGTAGGGTGATGTTTCTCTCCATCTGTTGTTTGTCATGTTAAATTTAGATATCTTTGGCAGTGCCCAGATCTGATAATGATAGGTGAGAGTGTGTTATGCATGTGCTAACAGAAAGGTACTTTATAATTCATGCAACGAGTAATTTTCAACCCACTGTAATTTCTCTTGGTTGCAGTAAACCTTAAATACAAAACACTCAGCTGGAATTACTAACAAAATAACCTTTTCAAGTGATTTCTTTTCTTCTTTTACTGGTATCACTTGAAGCACGATGCCCAGTGAGGTAGAACTTTAATTTGTATTTATTCATTTATTTATTTAAATAAGGGAACTTGCACTTGAGAAGTACATGCTTGTTTCCATTTCTAGAGATAGTACTGTTCATTTATCTTGGGGGCGAAATTTCTTTTTTTTTTTTTCCTACCTTATAGTTTGAGGAGAAAGTGAACAAATTTGCAAATTTGCATAAGGAGCCCAGAGGCTTGTTTGAGTGAAAGGGATAGTAATTCAGACTCCCTGAGTTTCCATGTTTTTAAACCACACCTGAAGAAATGAGACTGTGACAGGGACCGGCTGGCAGGAGAGAGAGCATGAGTTCCTAAAGGAAGGTAACTATTAATCTAAAGAAAGAGGGAATTCAGGACTAACATCCCAGCCACAACACCAACCCATGAGTTTCATGCCAGGGCGTATAACACATGAGTCATTTCTTTCCCTGATCCAGTTACCCAGGTACCATGGGTGTGGCTGATAGAAGCAGGTTCCCTGTGTGATGTTTTACATCTAATATTCAACTCTTGGCCTTCCAGACTGGGGAACAACAAACAACAACACAGACGCGGTATTGGCAGCAAAGAAGAATGAGGTCTCACCCTTCCTTTCTCTTCCTCCTTGAGCAAACCAAAGCTACCAGATCCTGAGATTGAGACTTGAGAAATAAAGGATGGACTTCTCCCCAGTCAGTGGGGTGAGGGCACACAGGCATTTAATCCAGGCATAAGTCAACTGCATCCCTGTTGCACAACTTCCACTAGATGATATAACTTATAAGGATTTTGTTTCACTCTAATCAAGTGATCTGACTATAGATTGTTGTTACTACTTTGGGGTCAGACAGGACAAAATGAATTTCAAGGAAGTGGATGCCTTGTCTCAAATTGACTTAGATATTCAAACTTGGAAAATTTCTAATACAAAAACTGGGGAGCCTGGTGCCTGTGGTGTCTTTGGATGTGTCAAGAGGGCCAGACTGGACTGTGCATCTCAGAATCCACGTCTCTGTAGGTGACCGGATGGGGGTGGGCCATGGGAGATTCTTGCCCGAGATCTGAATTCAGGGTGAAGTGAAGCCTCAGCACTTTATAGCTCACACTCATGGTAACTGTCTGCTGGCCCAGCTCCCTGGGCCTGAAGCAGCCCTGGACTGGCTGGTGCACCCCCTCCCACCAGCTCCCCTGCAGCTTGGAGGATGATGCACAGACTCCTGGGCCAAGTGTGTGTGTTCAGCTCTGCAAAGAAGGGGCAGAGCTGTCAGACACCCTCCTTCACCATGGTCAGGGGCAACAAGAACTGATGTGGGTTTCAGTCCATCCTGGTGGGCTCCAGCCTGTCCTTTCTCTTCACATCTGGCCCAGCTCCTACCAGTGCATAAGGCCAAATCTGTCATAAATCCGTATTTCCTTACTGGAGCGAATCTTGATGAACATACTGTCACCTGGCGTCGATAGCCAGAAGAGTGTGGGTAGTTGGGTACGTGTGGCAATGTTACCTTTCGGTGAGTCTTAAAAGAGTGCATGCTTAGGCAATGATTTCTCCCACTCTTCAAATTTAAAGACCCCATTTTAACAAAGGTAAAGCTTATTTTCCTGACAATAGTGATTCTAATTCTACTTTTTCACCCTTATTTGAGGGCACTATGTTTTCCCACCTTTGTTAGATTAAAAAAATATATCAGGATAAAAAGGTTTGAATATGAAGTTATAAAAAAAAAAAAACTCAAGCTTATTTGTTCCTCAAATGTTTGGATGTAGGGCTTTTCTCACGGTGTATTTAGAGCACTACTTTCTTTAATCAATCTCTAACGTAAGCACATGTATGACCAGATGTGGGGTTTGTGTTGTTTTGTTGGGCTTTTTGGTGTACAAGATACCAGTGTGTGCAAATCATCATGCACGTTGCTTAAGCACCATCTTCATCAGTAATTTATCATGAAAAGATAACATCTAAAAAAAGAATGACACTAGAAAGTGATTGACCACTTGAATAATCACCAACACATATTAAACCTAAGCTTTTTCTGTGTTAGAATTACTTCTTCCTTCTACTTTGTAAAACTACTCTTAATCATTAAATTCCTCCAAATGAACAAAATCTATAACCATGTTTCAAACACATGTAGAAAATTAACTTGTAAGAAAAAGGCAAAAAATGAGTTATTAAAGTATTTAATTCCTAGTAAAGTGCTCATTAGTGATATTGATTCAGGGATAAGTAACAATTTATTATAAAATAAAAGTGTTACTTGATTTGGGGAACCTGAGTACAAAAAGTTTCCTGATATAGCCTTTGATAGAATCATTTTAATAAAATCTCAAAGACACAAAATATAATATGTACATGTACATACATATACAAATAGTTATTTGTAAATTTTATAAACATATTTAGAAGATAATAATGAAGGTATAATGACAATTAAAGCACATGTTAACTTGGATACATGAGTACATTGTAGTCTAAGGTAAGTTAAAACTTTCCCAACAGCCATGAATAAACCACAGAGGGCAAAAGTCCTAGTCTCTCATTTTGCAGGTAAGGAGACTCACAACCAAGGAAACAGAGCTGTGTTGGTCTCCAGGGAGCCCACTGTCTCCTGACTTCTAATCCAAAGTGTTAATTGTCCCACTGTGGCCCTCGAGGGATGCGGCCTTGAACTCTGATCGCTTTACAGATCCAGTTTCAAAATAAAGTGCTTCTTGTCTGCTCTTAAACTTAAAATCCACACACTAAGAATATCCCTGTTGGTGTGAAGAGAGTGATTTCGCATCTTACAAAATGACGCAAACTCGGGCGTCGTTGGTGCCTGATACCTGCAGAGGCTTTGGCAGCTTTCCAAGTTCAAAGCCAGCTGTAATCTCTCATCTTAAACTCTTAGAACTACCTTTCATGAATACGGGTCATAGTTATTCTTTTGATTTTTTTTTTAAAAGTTATAACATGTGTGAAAAGTAGGATATTAAAGCAGATGAAGAGAGCGCCACACAAATACCAGGGCAGCCCGTCCCTTCACTCAGATGCAGGCTGGAAGTTAGTTATTATGTCACTTTTAGAGTTGTTAGAAAATAAAGAAAAAAAAAGATAGTGAGATTCTGGGTCCTGGCCTCTGGATTTGGCATTTAAAAAGTTGCTTTGACAATTTTTACTATTTTTTAATAGTAGGCACCTGCTACCCCAGTTCCACTGCTGGCTAGCTATGTGACCTTGCACATGTTTCACCTCAGTGCCTCAGAATTCTCTAGTGGTTACAATTAAAGTGTAATATCTACCTCATGGAGTTGTTTTAGGGTTAAATGAGAAAATAAGTAAAAATGCCAAGAAGTTTCTGACTATTGCAAGCAATATTTTAGCTATTATCACGAGTACGTGTTAAGCATGGTCACATTTAATCCTCAAAAACCTGCGCAAAAGATGTATATGAAAGAATTACAAGCCCAAAACATTTGAATGAATTCCTTATATAGTCGCACAACTGACAAACAGCACTTGAGACAATGCAGGGTCTCACGTACTGCGCCCACTCTCACATGGTGTGATCTCTAAACACCAGCTTGGTGACTGTGTTCAACTCTGCGAGGCTGCTCAGCATGGTGGTTAAAAGCTTGGACTGCAATCAAACGGTCTGGAATCAGTTCCCAGCGCTGCTATCTACTGTCTGTGTGACTTTGTGAAAGTCCTCATCATCTCCATGCCTCAAGTCCCCCCTCATCTGCAAAGTGGGGTGCGTTGAATTATGATGAGAAGTTATGAGCAAATACTTGCAAAGGGTTTAGAACAGTGCCTGGAACACAGGACATGCTCTGAGCATTGCCTATTATTCTTCTTGAGTCTAGGTCCGATTCCTATGTTCATCCTCTTTCCATCTGAATAATGTTTACACCAAACTTGCCCAGTCTTAATCACTTGAAAGTACTTATTTAAAATATAGATCTCCAGGTTCTTGCCCTAGATAGCCAATTCGGTAAGTCTAGAGCAGGTCGCAGGTGTGTGTATTTTTTAACAATCTGATACTCCCCTCCCAAACTAGATGACTCCTATGATACAGCCAGTGCAGGAAACTATGCTGGAAGTCCTCAAACTTTGGTGCTTGTGTGGAATTGTCTATGGAGTTTAGAAAGTCCATATGCCTAATGCTTATCTATGGAGGGTGTAAGAAATGAAAAGTGAGAGCCAGGCACCTGTTTTCTTAATTTAGCAATCCTGATTGGCTTTGCTGGTTGAGAACTCACTGTCTCTACCCAACAACATTCAGTATGTGTAACTTAAAGTCTGTCTCCCAGGACCTGGGTTCTCATGGTCATGGCCAGCATTCTTTTAATAATTCTAAGCTTAATCCAAATAACAGAATGTCACTACATAGAGGTTATATCAAGGTTGTGAAAATCAATGAGAGGGCTTTTTGGTTTCAGAATCAAATGCCATACCTATAGACTAATGAGCCTGGGTTGAAATTCTCAAAGTATCCCTTTCATAATGGGCAAACTCAAGCAAAAATCTTTCTACTGTTCTTTTCTTTCTTAAAAATGGTGATGACTGAAGGAGTTAAATCTAAGAAACTGTAGAGAGCTGAGGGTTGGTTATAATGCTGTCCCTGTCTACATGTGGTATGATTGCCAGACACCAGCTCTATGGTCTACCAGGTCTGCCTCCATGATACTGAGCTCCAGACCCTCTTTCTGTAGTTGTTGGTCTCACTTTCCATGAAGCCACTTGCTGGAAATATGTTAGGAGATTTTGTTTAGACAGATGGCACCTCACACTCCCCCACACCCCAAGCCACAGAAACTGGGTAATCTATGGTGGCCTCAAAGTGATCAAGGAGAGAAACCCAATTCAAACGATCTCAACACAAACGCACACATGCATGCTCATGTAATTGGGAAGCCGAGGGGCTGGATCCAAGAACTCAAGGTCATGCTGTTGTCTCCTCCATACATCTCACCCCATATCCAAGTGCCTAACATGAGACTTCCACATAGTAAGTTCTCAATAATTATTGAGTGACTTAACTTACTGTCCATGACTTCTGACATGTTTTCTGAAAAATATGTATATTTCAAATCTGGATAAGACATGTACCTAGATTTTTTTTGGTACTTTACAAAATTATTTTTTTCTTTTGTTAAACTATGTTAAGCCCTGGGAATTTATTCCTCATTGTAGAAGTGCTGGAAAAAAAACCCAAAAAACAGATTTGTAGTTTTTCCACGAAGAAACTGCAGATATCTTGGCCTCATTTTAAAATGAGAACATTGAAGTTTTTAGAACTTTAAAGTTACGTTTTTGTAAGCATGAACTTTAACTTAAAGATGAGGTACATATTTCTCTGTAGCCTTTTTCCTTCAATAGAGGGTTGTATATCACCCACATGAGGTTATTTGAGAATACAGGAGGCAGCATTTGCCCTGAACTGTGTCTCAAAATATCTAAAACTTTGAGTTATTAATTGATGGAAAGTATACGCAATGGCAAAGAGTTCTTCAAGTTAAACACTACCTCTCCATCCCAGGATCACCTTCTTTCATTATTTGTTCATTGATTCATTCATCTAACATGCATTGAACATGTCATTAGGTACTAGCGATAGAAAGTTGAATAAAACAAATGTGGTGTGGGAACATCAGATCTCCAGCATGCCGATGCAGACTTAACTCAGCAAATATTTATGGAGTATCTCCCAACTGTTAAGCACTATGCTGGGCTTTGGAGATACTGCTATAAACAAAGACAAAAGCACTGTCTGTATAGAACTTAGAGAATAATGAAACAGCAAACACCCCTAAATAAAGCAGCAAATAGACACAATAGATTAATAAGTTCTATGACACAGTAGATTAATAAGTTCTATGGAGGCTATATGTAGGGTAATGTGAGAGGGCAAGAAGATGTAATATTTGGTAGAGAGAGTTGGTGGTTACTTTTAGTAGAGGGGTAGGCTAGAGGAGACCTCTGAAAAGGTGGCGTGTGATTTGAGAACTGAAGGACGGGGACAAGACAGCCATATGAGAGGACAGGAAGAATGTTCTAGGCAAAAGGAATGGTATCTGCAGTGACCCTTTCAGATAAATGGTGGTATGGAAATGACAGGGATGGAGGAAGTGTAAAAAAAAAAAAAAAAAAAAA
This sequence comes from Microcebus murinus, assembly GCF_040939455.1. Lineage (NCBI taxonomy): Eukaryota > Metazoa > Chordata > Mammalia > Primates > Cheirogaleidae > Microcebus > Microcebus murinus. The sequence goes on along the minus strand of NC_134119.1, from coordinate 6,989,947 downwards.
AAAAAAGATGGGATGGGGAGAGGTGGGCTCGATAAGGTATGAATTGAAACAGGGTAATGCATTTGATGTTTACTTAGGTCAGAATTATGATCTTAATGGCTGACTTAATATACCCAATAAATACTTGTGCATGTCTATTCAGAACAGGAGAAAATAGATATGAAACTATAAAGATGAATACAAAGCAGTTGAAATATAGAAATATATATGTATAATTGAAATAATTTCACAGTCACAGGCAAGTTAAAATAGTGTACAGATATCAAAAAACACCCTTTGCACAGAGCCCTTTTCCAAGGTTTTGCTAAGTGTCCCATTAACTTCCTTTGAAGAAAAAGGATGAAATCCAGGATCAGACATAGCAGCCAGTTGTCATCTCTCTGATCCCCACCAATCTGAGACAGGCCCCTTAAACTTCCCTTGAGTTTTATTTCCTAAGCTTACATGCCATTTTGTGGACTGACCCTCCATTGGGGTTTCTGTGTTATTTGTCATTAGACCCACGTATGCATGTTTTCACCACACTGACAAACATGATATTCTGTTCTGTAGCTTGCATCCTACCTCATAGCTTGTGGATGCAAATTTGTCCTCTTGCTGGTAGTGTGAATTCTAATTGCTTCATTAAGAGGTGTCTGCCTGATACTGTTGCCCCCAAAAAGTCACCCTCCTCTTACAATTAGTAATATTTTGTGGAGAGATAATTTGCTACTGAGTAAAATTCCATTCTTCTTGCTTTGACCACGTCAGCACCATTGGTATGTCTATTCTGATTACTATGAAATTAGATTTTATAGTTCCATCATTTCTGTTACCATTATTGGTTTGCATTCTGTGTTATGGAAGAACATCACTCCCCATTTATTGATACATCTATTTACTTCAGTATGGACTTAATGGTTTCCTTCTCTATTTAATGATTGTGCTAACAATCACTAAATTTAGGGTTAAATTTAGTAAATTTAATCAACAATTTAGTGCTGACAATCTTTAAGGACAAATTATCCCAAATTTTGGCCACTGGGGGTCCCCTCACACTGTCAGTGCATCCTTTTGGCATGTCATCATTCTCCAAGCACTTCCTTTCTGGTATGACAAAGTGCTTCAGGCTCATCTTATTTATTTTCTGACCTAGACCTGGAAATCAGCCATTTTCTTACTGAGACCTGGTTCCTTTCAATAGAGACTAGTCACACATCACTACTGGGATGCCATGGCTTAGGATTGTAGGGTGGAGAGTTTATACCAGTAACTCTAATTCCAATCAACATGCAAAGTTTTTTCTAGCTTTTCCCCTACCTATGCTTGTTTCCCCTTCTCAGACAATGAAAAACATACTAGACCAGGTGTCCTCAAACTACAGCCCACGGGCCACGTGTGGGTGTTTTTGCCCATTTGTTTTACTTCAAAATAAGATATGTGCAGTGTGCATAGGAATTTGTTCAGTTTATTTTAAACTATAGTCCATTCCTCCAATGGTCTGAGGGACAGTGAACTAGCCCCGTTTAAAAAGTTTGAGGACCCCTGTACTAGACTATCTTTTTACTCCACCCAACAGCCTCCCCATAAGGACTAATACTGCTGTGAGACTAATAAAAAGGAAAAAATAAATGATGAGGCAGATGTTGACTTTTTTTAATGAATGAATTTAGCAGATCCAAAGCCAGATGTTTATTTTAAATTTACATCCAGGACTGCTCAATTCACAAACCATATCTACCCACTTTTAATTTAATATTTTTAGCTTCTGAGGGTCTTTTGGAGACCAGAATCACTGTTGTGTCCCCATCCTAACCTAGCCAATGGCTACATGGCTCTTCATTTTAGAAACATCTATGCTAAACACCTTATGATAAATGTCACATGAGAATCAACTGCATCAAATATCAAAAGTGTTAAACAAAAATTGATATCTAATGGGAACATAGACACTGTTCTCACCAGGGCTCAGTTTGATTTTTGCTCAATTTTACTTAGAGAACAAATAAATACCTAATAAAGGATAAAATTGCTGTCTTACTTTGTTAAAGATCAGATGGCCATATGTGGGTGGTTTTATGTCTGGGTTCTCTGTTCGGTTCCATTGGTCTATGTCTCTATTTGTGTGACAATGCTATTACATTACTATAGCCTTTAGTCAGAAGTCTGGTAAAGTGATGCCTACAGATTTCTTTCTTTTACTTAAGGCTGCTTTGGCTATTCAGGCTCTTTCCCGGTTCCAAATCAAGCACAGAATTTCTTCTGGATCTATGAAAAGTCACGTTGGCAATTTGATGGGGATTGCATTGAATCTGTAAATCACTTTGGGTAGTATGGACATTTTAACAATGTTGATTTTGCCAATCCATGAGCATGTATGTTTTTCCATTTGTTTACATCATCTGCAATTTCCTTCCTTGGTGATTCATAGTTCTTTATAAAAATCTTTCACATCTTTGGTTAAATTCCTATGTATTTTATTTTCTTTATAGCTACTGTGAAAGACATGGAGTCTTTGACTTGATTCTCAGCTTGACTTTTTCTAGCGTATGGGAACACTACTGATGTGTGCACACCGATTTTGTAACCTGAGACTTTGCTGAATTTATCAATTCCAGAAGTCTCTTGGCGGAATCTTTGGAGTTTTCTAGAATAAGATCATGTCAGCAAAAAGTCAGTTTTAACTTCTCTTTCCCTATTTAGATACACTTAATTTCTTTTCTCCTGCCTGATTGCTCTGGCTAGGACTTCCAGCACTATGTTGAATAGAGGTGGTGATAGTAGGTATCCTTGTCTTGTTCCAGTTCTGAGTGGAAATACTTTCAAACTTTTCCCCATTCAATATGATACTATGTGTTTGCTATACATGATTTTTATGATTTTGAGATTAGTCCTTCTATGCCTATATCATAAATAAATTTGTCTATGCCAAATTTTGTTGAATGCTTTTTCTGCATCTATTGAGATGACAATTAGATCTTTGTTTTGTTTATTGTAGTGAATCACATTTGTGGATTTACATATGTTGACACATCCTTGCATCCCTGGGTTGAAGCCCACCTGGTCACCATTTATACTAGGGAAAAAGAATCTCTATTCAATAAATGGTGCTGGGAAAATTGGATAGCCACATGTAGAAGATTGAAGGAGGATCCATGTCTCTCACCACTCACAAAAATTAATACCAGATGGCTAACAGACTGAAGTTTAAGACATGAAACCATAAAAATTCTAAAAAAAAAAAATGTGGGAAAAACTCTTCTAGATATTGGCATATTGGCCTAGGCTAAAAATTTATGAAGATAACCCCAAGGGCAATCACAGCAACAAAAATAAATGGGACTTGATTAGATTAAAAAAGCTTCTGCACAACCAGGGAAACAATCAACAGAGCAAATAGACAACCTACAGAATTGGAGAAAATATTTTCATGCTATATATATGACATCTGATGAAGGGCTAATAACCAGAATCTACAAAGAACTCAAATCAGCAAGAAAAAGATCAAACAACCCCATTAAAAAGTGAAAGACATGAATAGAAGCTTTTCAGAAGCTAGACTAATGGCAAATAAACATGAAAAAATGCTCAACCTCAGAGAAATGAAAATCAAAATTACAATGAAATATGACCTAACCCCAGTGAGAATGGCTTTCATCAAAAATTCCCAAAGCAATAAATGCTGGCATGAATGAAGAAAGGAACACTTATCTTTTGTTGGTGGGACTGCAAACTAGTGCAACCTCTATGCAAAATAGCATGGAGATCCCTCAAAGAACTAAAAGTGGACCTACCATTCTATCCAGCAATCCCACTACTGGGTATTTACCCAAAGGAAAAAAGTCATTTCATCAAAAGGACACTTGCACTGAATGTTTATTGCAGAACAATTCACAATCACAAAGATATGGAATCAACCCAAGAGCCCATTGATTCATGAGTGGATTAATAAAATGTAGTATATGTACCATGAAGTACTACTACTCAGCCATAAAAATTTAGTATCTTTTGCAATAATTTGGATAGTACTGAAGACCATGCTCCTAAGTACTGCAAGAATGGAATAAAAAACACCACCTGTACTATCAAATTGGAATTAACCGATCAGCACTCACATGCAAAGATGGAAGTAAAACTCAGTGGAAATCATGTAAGGTGGGAGGAAGGAATGGATGAAATCATACCTAGCAGGTACAACGTACACTATCTGGTACACTATCTGGGTGATGAGCACACTTATAAAATTGACGCAATAGAAAAGTAATTCATGTAACCAAAATATTTAATAGGGAAATTTCCAGTTAGAAAAAAATGATAAAATTGTTAGAATTTGCAGAAGACCTTAAACACATCAGATGAAAAGAAATTCAGTGATGGGAATGTCAATTTTTTTTTTAATGGCCTACTTTATTTTCTGATGCCAGATACAAATTCATTCTAAGTTCTTTTCAGGATTTAGATGCACCTGTTTCAGACATTGACAGTTGCTCAATAGTAAGTTTCAAAAGACCATTGGTTTGCAGGGATGCCCAAGAGAGGAAATTCATGATTCATGGAGAAGTGTGCCTTACTGACCAATTTTCAAGGCTTCTTTTCCAGACAAAAACTTTAGACCCTGAAATCTTCATTATTAATGTATATCCAAGTTCTGAGTCCCACTGTTTTATTTTTATCTACAAAGAATTCATTTATCCATCGACTGAGTCATCTAACAAAACACCAGTAACATTTGGATCTGAGCCTGTGTCGTTCAACCTCTTCTTTCTTCTCTACACTTGCCTTTGTGTTGGTTGTATTTCCACGTCCACATTGTGAGCACCCTTGGGCAAAGGATCAGGTGTGTCTGTGCCCATCACCCATTTTCAGCACTTGAGGGTATAAGAAAGATTCTGGGGATCTGGATAAGTAATGAATGTGTTGAGAGAATTATGAATTAATGGTAGACTATCACTTTATAAGAAAGTAAGACATGGTGGCATTTTGTACTTCTCCCTTAGAAAATCAGCAAACACTAAGGAAAAAAAAAAGTACTATTGGAACTGGGCTTAATGGATACTAGATTTCAGTGCATACAGAAAGTTATGAGAATAGCCTAAGTACATACATGGCATAGACACTGAGAAATGTGTTTTGACTCAGTGAGCACAAAGATAATGATTAACCTTTATGCCTCAACTGCTTGCACATATGATGTGAGTCTTGTTATTTCCAAGCATACAAAGAAATTTCAAAACACAGGCAAATTCTTTCTCTTCGGGTTAGGATAGAGAAGAACCACCATGCCAAAGGCTTATTTTCCCCCCATTTTGTATAGGACATTCTCCGTCTGACTTTGAAGTGAGCCTATCCCAGCTGTGAGATTGTGGGTCAAGTTTGAGCAACAGTTCACTGAGCAATAATTTTCTTCAATTGAATCTTGCTCCTTGCTGGAGAAATTCACTCTGTACTGACAAGTACTGAGAGCTCCAAAATAAGGGTTATCTATCTTGTGCTTTCCAAGTTGAGTCTATTGTCACCATCAGAAATCATGCATTAGCACCTAATCATCTAGATTTGGCCCTAGCTTTGTCTCTAGATAAAATAAATGGACACCCAACCTCTTCTTTAGATCGCTTATAACCAAATTCCATCATAGTGTCATTAACACTTTATCACCTATAATTCATTTCTAGGCTTGACTTCCCCATGGGATGATACGCCTTCGTGGGCAGGGACTTGTCTTATTTGCCACAATTTCCACAGTACCTGGCACTCAGAAGGGCCTCAAATATTTGCTGAATAAATGAGTTTTGTAAATGGTAACATGAATAAACATAAGGCTATGCAAATCACCATAAATATTGAACATAAACTATATTGTGTACATATTTGCAATGTTTCTCAAGACTAAATAAGAAACTCTTAATGTTCATCATAAAGGTATCCATTAAAACTCTTGTTCAGGTTTACTTTTAGAGTAATACACTATGTGTTAGAAGTAATAGCATTTATGATGAGAGCTGGAAAATTTACTGGTTGGGGAATAGGGCGTAAATGTGACTACAAATGTTTTGGTTTCCAATGGATTTTCATTTCCTGGTACTAAATACAAAGTCAGTAACTACCGAAACCATAATTTATTTCTACGTTTTGGCTTAATATCTTAGAATTCTTACACAGTTGATATTTTCCCTTGATAATGTATTGTGGCAAGTGTCTTGACTGAATGACCACAGCATGCCAATTTTTTTAAAGCTATTAAGCACTTTATTGACATGTACTTTTCTGATAGTTGGTGGTACCACTGGGAATAAGTATGTGATTATTATTAGGGAGCCTAACAAGTCTAGAGACATTAAATACGTAGCTTCCGGTATGGTATTTGCACAAAAGTTTGCAATTAGCAGAGGTTGGACATAAGATGTCAGACCTGAAATTCTCTTCTGAATTGGGTTGCTATAAACTTAAGTACTATTTGTGATTTTCTAGAAGCTTATGGAAGTTAAGTAATTGCCAATTTATCTAGCCCAATCAGAATCATGAGGAATGTCCTTGCAAGGCCATTGCAGATGACTTCTGTTTGAAACCCAGACAATTTCCATGATGGACTGCCCAAGGACACAGGTATTACCCCAGGGACCTAGACCAGAACCTTTCTACAGAGGACTTCTACAACCTCACCCGCTTCCTCTCCTCACATGAGTGAGCCAAGCAATACTTTTCTCTGAAGTCAAATGGCCACATTTTTTCCTTGGCACTGGAAAGGAAACAATGCCACTAAGATCATGACAACTGTGTATATTGAAGATTTCTGATTTCAAGCACCTGAAACTAGTTGGCTAGCTGAAGCTGAAAAAGAGTCTTTGCTATGTGGGCAAAGGACAGCTCAAGGAACTAAAGGCAGGGAGATAGCTAGCAATCAAGTAGATGATGGAATTAGTATCCAGCCCCTAACCCCAAATGCTCTTTCATCCCTGAGTCTTTTTCTATGTAGGCTTTATTACTTTTTTTCCCTTTCCTGCTCTACACCACAGGTTTGGATGAGTAGAAAACTCACATACATTTTCTCAGAGCTTCTCCCCTTTTCTCTGCCAGCTGCTTCCAAAATCTATTCTCTCCTTCCCCAGTGATAGAGCCTTTCAATATCATCAGAGCACATGGCTGGCTGAAGTTCTGCATGGCCCAACCTCTATTGCAGCCATGTAACTGAATTCTGGCAAATGGAATGTAGGGAGAGGCAGTAAGTGCAATTTGCAAGAAGTCTTCTTAAAGGGGGTCACATGGAATAGAAGTTTCACCCTCTTGCCTTTGTCCTGGTTGCAGGCTTGACAGTTTGAACTAGCAACCCTGGAGTATAAAGGGCCATAGGGAAAGAGAGCAAGAAGTAATAAGAACCATGTGGTAAAGATAACAAACAGAGCCTGGGCTATAAGACCTGGTACACTAAATTCCTGGAATGTGATATGGGAACTACCATTTCTATCTTTTCTAGTCTTAATTTGAACTTTTCCATTTTAACTGCTTAGCCTAATTAAAACTGATAAAGATATTTTACCTTCCCCTACTGCTCAACTATTCTTCCTTTCTCGTATTTTTCCTACCCTCTATTTTTAAATCCCTTGGGAATGACCCTTGTCCCTGACTCCATTGAGTGATCATAAAAAGCCCCTTCATGTTAAAATAAAGTGGCTGCCCCTAAACTCCCACTGTCTAGGAGAGCCAGTTAGAGTTTGTGTGAGAAATGGATGGACTTGGCACAGATTCGAGTAGAGTGCAGATGTGGAGGCTGAGCATTCAGGGGAGGGAGACTTGGAATTATTCACCCCATCTCAGGGAATGGTCCTTGAAGACTTAAAAGGATTTTTTTGCTAGGACAGATAAGCCCGAGTACCTTGTTACACAGGGTATTACACTTAGAGAGCTCATCACCTCATGAAATCAAATTACTTCTAAATGTCAATAGGTTCAGAAACAGTTTAGTGAGTATCTCAGTGCTTGATCAATAAGACATGTTTAAGAGCTATCCAGGGTACAGTCCTAATCTTGAAGTTGAGGCCAAGGAATGGTCAACACAGTCTTATGCTACATCTTTTCTAGTTACCACAAAGAAAAAAAAATGCCTGGGATCAGACGGCCAAAAATTTGGCCAGTAAAGATTTAAAATGTATCCTTATTTCTAAGAAAGGATAAAACATGTTATTTTATGGTGCTTAGTAGTCTCAGATTCAAAAGCATGAAACTGTGAACTAAGTATCACAAAATCAGGTCAGATTAGAAAGAAAGCCTGGCTGTCGATATTGTGGAATTCAGGGCGAGTCTTAGCCACCCTAAGATTTAATACTGCCAGAGGGGGAAGACCACTTGGGTGTTTATTTCTTCATTCAGCCACTGACCCCACCCATTCTCCTCTTCAGACACCTTTCACTATATCTTTTTTATTGGAGATGGTTTCTTTGGTTCACTGATAATTGGAATCCCGGCCTTCTTTGCTGCTCTATAAATTTGGCAGTTACTTCGTTTATGGCTATGTCAGTCTGACACGATATTTCAGCCCTGAAAACTGTAGCTTGAGCCGATTTGTGGAAAACAGGCAAACATTTGGAATACCATGCATGCTCGATTGGGGCAGATTTTTACCTCAACATTGAGCATATCTTCATTATTGTTCTAATGTATTGGATAATGAAGCAACTTAATATGTATGGGAGAGAGAATTATTTCAGGCCATTCTAGTATAGAGCCCTGAAATATGAAAGTAGGTAGATCTAAAAAAAAAAAAAAAAAAAAAAAAAAAAAAAAAAAAAAAAAGTAGTGGACTTGGGTTTAGTCCTATCTCAGTTAATGTTATTTACTAGTTATTAAGTATCTAAATGGAAAGAATATCATTTAATGTTCCCTATATGTGATGAAATTTGGGGCTGCTCATTTTCTTTCATACTTTTAGTTGCTAATAGATTGACCAAAATTCACAGAAGCAGGTTAACATTGGCAGTTAAGGTCAATGGGCTTTGGAATCAGACTGGCTGGATTAAAACTCAACCTTATCCAGCTTATGAACATAAGCAACATCCTTAAGTTTTCTCAATTTATTCTCTACAACATGATATTGATGACAGTACCTGTTTCATGGGTCTGTTGGGCAAATTAACTGTGATCATGTCAGTAAGTGCCTTTGAAGACAAACTAACCTCATTACTCGTCATACAAGGCCTCTGGCATCCATGGCCCCTTTGCAGTGTCCTGGGAAATATTCCAGGAAGGTAATCACTTGCTCACCTGAAATAGAACCTGATTTGAGCTCACGGAAGCCTTAGAGTGTGTGTCTCACTCAGTGGTTTGCCATATCCAGCCAGCGTAACTACAAAAGATCAGACTGAAGGATCTGAAGTTGTAATGGGAACATCGCTTTCTTACTGGGTCAGAACCATCTCAGCACTTCATCTTCTCGTAAAGTATTTTCACTGGGCCCAACCATCCTGCCTTTGATAACACAGTGTGCATTTCTAACTCATCTGATAGAGGTTGCAAACTGACAGATCACCAGGTGCATACGTATGCTATTGCCCACAGTGGGTGCATTTGTGTTTTTTTCACCTACATTTTTATTTATGTTGAATGTCTATTCTCACAGGAAGAAGTGACCATTAAGGAAATCTAAAACATTCACCTATAATAAAGTGCTTTTTAAATTTTTTGCAACTTGCTACATTTATTCTTCTACCCATTCACTTATCTACTGAGCAAACATTGCCCGAGAACATAGTTCATCCCAGGCACTGTTCTGGGTGCATAGGTTACAAAAATGAGTAGTATACCTGGCCCTTTTTCTCCTGTGGCTGCCTAGTGCCATTTGCACATGAGCTCACCAAGCTCATGTAAGTATTTAATGAAGAAAGGTAAAGGATTCTCAAAGATGATCTCCCTGTGGCCAGGGAATAGAAGAAAGCTGCATAGGATGGGAAGCCTGGGGCCTGCATTGCACAGAATGCGACAGAGACAGAACAGTGCAGTGATGGATCCTAGGAGACACAGCTGGATCTGAACTTTGTCTCCACCTCTGTCTCTCCCTGACTGTAACTTAGACCCAAACACCTCCTTAGCATCTTTCTTATCTGATTTCCAATACAAGGGATCTCAATTCCATCACCTGTGTGGAGCCGTTAAAATACACAGCTGCCAGAACCCTGTCTCAGAACTATTATTCACTCATTCGTTTAGCATGTATATTTGTTAAGCACCTAGTATGCACCAGATACTTTGCTAGGGACTGGAGATCAAAAATTAAATATCCTTGATAGGATATTATGGGAGACAAACATAAGTCACTATAAAGTATGTTTAAAAATTAAATATTTCAAAGGAGAGCTTATAATAATGGCAGCCAACATAGAAGGGCAGATTGCTGGAGGAAGTGAAAGGTAGACTCAGATATTAACCACGTCGGTACCAGCGTCAACTATAGTTGCCACAAATGAATGCACACAGCCCAGTGTCGACTATAGTCGACAACCACAGATGAATACGCACGGTGACTTTAGCCGACAGCCGTGATATGACTTTTCTAATTTTTCATTTGTCAAAATAAAATTGTCAATATTTAAAAATGTAATGAAAACATATGTATATGTTACCTATTCTGATTTATAAGTAAAGCTGCCTGTAAAGTAAAACAAGCTTTCAGTGCTTTAAAGCTTTCCTCATCACACAAGAGCAAAATAGATCCGTCATCAATGCACAGCACAAACTGTCATGCGGACTCTGAGTGCTGGCTGGGGGCAAGGTTTCGTGGCCAGTGAGCGCTGCACCGAAGTGGTTAAGGGTGAGGCTAAAAAGGGACAAATTAATTTAGGAAAAGGGGGGGAAGGACCATGCCTGGAAAGGCATGTGCCAAAGACCCATGGAATCAGACTTTGGTATGTGGGGCCAATAGAGCAACATTTTAAACTCTCCAGGTGGTTTGTGTTCAGACTCAACAAACTCTCTCAATCCCTGGTTCATGCTTTGACAGGGTTGTGGTGGTGAATAAATAGAGGCTTATAAAAAGTCCTTTGAAAAGTAAAGAAAGCTTCATGCAGACAGTGTGTTGGGTATACAACAGCCCACAATGAGCAAAAATAAGAGTTGTAACTCATTAAAAACAATAAGCCCTTGATATGACCATAACTTAGGGGAGTTACTCATATTTCAAAACAAGATCTACATTTCATGTGACTTTAGCCATAGTGATACGACTCACACTATTATCTACAGCTGCTACATTTTCCATTTAAGAGGTCGTACCTAAACGTGAACACAAATGTTGTGTAGGAATTGGTGTTTATGAGGGAGAGAGGATGCCAAGTGAGTAAGATGAGCCTTGGAATTAAAAGTGAGGCTCTAGCTACTTGCCAAAAGAAATTGGAATTTGTGGATTGAGCTTCTGATAAAAATAAAGTCATACAATCCTATATGTTCTGTCTCAGGCCTAGAGGTCATTAAAGTGTGAAATAGAGGAGCATTTCTTTTCCATTAAAAGAACTCTGAAAAAGCAAATACCCAGAAGCTTGATAAAGCACCAAGGAGAACTAGCTGTGGTTTTCACTGTCATATCTGGACCTTCAGCTCTAAACACGCAGTAACCAGTCATTTTTGTAACTTTGAACCTACCCCTAATTATAACAGCAAACTTGACAGCTAAAGCTTTATAGGGTTGGCTAAGAGATATACAATATTCAGTGAGATGCCATGATGGAAATGTCAACCTTAGCTTAAGAAGGTGCACAGTGACCTCAATCCCTCCCATCTCTAGGTTAGTCTGTGGTGGGGGGGGCATCCCTCATGCAGGGGAACTCAGACAAGTGGAGGTAAAGAGCTGAAGTAGATGCTCCACAGGATTCTCTTCGACACAGATGTGTTATCATGAGAATTGGAGTCCTGGGACTTCAATATGAATCCTACCTGATTGTAACTGAATGAGTAACTTAACCTACCTGTGTCTATGTTTTCTCACTTGTTAATGTGAGGATAAAAATAGAGTGATAAGGATTAAATGAGATGTTGAAATTAAAATTAAAATGCCTGGCACATGCACGTAAAAATTCTAGATGATTTATGTAACTATGCTCATCTTACCACCAACACCAAAGGAGGTGAAACCTAACTCCATACCTGTTAACTGTGGGCTGCCTATAGTGACTTCTTTCCAAAGAGTATAGTATAGGAGTCAGGGGAATCAAAACTAACTTTATGATGGAGAATCCTGACAAACCCTATACCTCAGCCAAGTGATCAAGGCCAACGTCAATATCGGCCGTGGTAAGTCATGTAGGGCCGGCGATCCTCAACTTTTCGTGGCACCAGGGACCGGTTTCATGGAAGACAATTTTCCCACAGACAGGGTGGCAGAGCTCAGGCAGTGACAGGTGATGCCAGCAACGGAGAATGGCCACATCGATGAAGCTTTGCTCTACTTGCCTGCTGCTCACCTCTGCTGCCTGTAGCCCCACGAAAAGATCAATTGTATTTCTTTATGCGATTAATGAGCATGTGCACACTGAAATTAAGAATACCATTTATAATTGCTCAACAATCAGGTACTTAGGTATAAATCTAACAAAACATAGGACATATATGCTGAAAAATGAAAGATTAAAATGGAGACATACTGTGTGCATGTATTGGAAGATTCAACACAGTCAAGATGTCAGTGCTGTCCTAGTTTATACACAGGTTTATGAAATTCCTATCAAAATCCCAGCAAGATTTTTAGTGCATCTACAAATTCCAAATTTAGATTATTCTAAGACATATGGAGAAGCCAAGGAGTAAGAATAGCAAAAACAATCTTGAAAACAAAGAATAAGGTGAATTTCTCTACCTGATTTTAAGAGTTATTATATAGCTAGAGTAAGCAAGACTGGTATTGACAGAGATGGATACATCAATCAATGCAACAGAAGAGAGTTCAGCAATAGACCCACATACCTATGCCAAAATGATTTTGGACAAAAGTTCAAAACCTGTTCAATGGAAGGTAGCCTTTTCAATAAATGATGCTGAGCTAATTGGACAGCAACAGGTAAAGAAAATGAACTTAGACCTAAGTCATATGCTTTATTAAAAATTAACTCAAAATAGGTCATGGACAACCTAAAACTATAAAACTTTTAGGAAAAAATAAAATCTTTAGGATCTGGAGTAAGACAAAAAGTTGTAGACTTGACACTAAAAGCACAACAGAAGGGGGGGGAAAATCAAGAAATTGGACCTCATCAAAATTAAAAACTTGTGTCCTACAAAGGTCTCTGGTTAAGAGAAATAAAACCATTTATCCCAATTTACAGACTGGGATGATATAGTCGCAAGCCACGTATCTGACAAAGGATAAAGAATATATAATGAATGTTTAAAACTCAACATTAAAAAAATTTAGAAAATGGGCAGAAAGACGGAGACATTTCACCAAAGAGGATACACAAATGATGAATAAGCCCATAAAGATATTTGACATTAGCCATTAAGAAAATGTTAAAAAATAAAGTGACAAAATCCTATACTGGCAAGGATGCAGAAAAGCTGGATCACTTACATTGCTGGTGGGATATTTCTTGACTAAACATGTAACTACTGTTATGACCTAGCAATTGCACATCTGAGCATTTGTCCCCTAGAGAAAAAAAAAAAAATCTACATTCACACAAGAACCTGTATACAGTGCTTATAGCTTTATTCATACTCGCTCCAAATAAAAGATAACCCAGATGCCCTTTAATGGGTGAGAGGTTAAGCTGGTGGATCCATAGTGTGCCACTCATCAATAAAAAGGAATGAGCTATGGATATGCCCACCAACCTAGACGTATCTCCAGAGAAATGTGTTAAGTGAAAAGTGACAATTCTAAAAGGTTACATGTGTATGATTCCATTAATATAACATTCTGGAAGTGACAAAATTATATCAATACCTAGCAGATTAGTGGTTGCCAAGAGTCAAAGGGTTACCGTTATAGAGGGAAGCAGGTGTGGTTATGAAAGAGCAACGGGAGGGATCCTTGCGATGGATGATTCTGTGTCTTGACTATATCAATGTTGACATACTGGTTGTGATGAACTATAGTTCAATATATTACCATAGGAAAGTCTAGGTAAGTGGTACAGGAGATATTCTTCATATTTCTTACAACTTTGAGCAAATCTATACTTATCAGAAATGAAGTTCAATTAAAGAAATTATCTTGAGTCTTAATATACCACTTGCACAAATAAACTCAACTGGAATTTACTTTATTAGGTAAAGCTAGTTATTGAAAGGGGTCTAATGAGTGAATATTTGTCTACTATAAAAAGCATGGAAGACACATTGCATGACTCAATAACAAAGCCTGGAAAACTTGTCTTTAGTCCCAGTTGTAGCATTAACCTCAACTGGCAGAGGAATTGCCATGGACATGTGCTTTTAAGATTTGGGGTTCTTCCAGATTACTCTCAATCACATGCCTGAAGTGGAAGTAAGCTTTTCCAACTTTCCCCGAGAAATGTGTATAGTCATTTGTCACTTAATGACCAGGATATGATGAATTGTCATTAGGCAATTTCATCCTTGTGTGACCCTCCATAGAATGTACTTACACAAACCTAGATGGTATAGCCTAACTATACACCTAGACTACATGAGATGGCCTATTGCTGCTAGGATACAAACTTGCACAGCAGATAATGTACTGGATACTGTAGGCAATTGTACCCCAATGGTAAGTATTTGTATATCTAAACACAGAAAAGGTAGAGTAAAAATATAATTGATATATATGGTTTCCAGCTGACTTATTCATGATATGTAAACTCTAGCTTTTTGTTGAGAAATAGTTTTAAAGCAATTTATAACCTGACTCGCCCCAAAATAATCAGTTCAGATCCTGGTTAGACTACTCACTACCTGTGTGACATTGGGCAGGTTATTTAATCTCTGTCCCTTTCTTCCTCTGAAAAATGAGAATAAAAGCACATTTCCCCAGGGGTTGGATATGGAAATCAAATGAATATTGTAAAGCACGCAAAACATTGTTCAACAGTATTTGTTAAATAAATTCATACTTTGGCCTTGGATAGTTTCTTCTAAGTTTATGAAATGAAAGTCACTAAAAAATTCTCTCCACTTTTGTAACTTCTAGTCCAACACACAAATTTCGACACCTAGTTGCAATTGGTCACAAGGAATCCGAGTACTTTTATAAGAAAATAAAATGAAGTTAAAATGCCCATTTTTAAAACATCTGAATGCTTCAATTTGTCAAAATGTTCTTTAAACATTTAGAAATTTTTTTGTAGTTTCAATCCACACATTTCAGGATGAAACTTCACAAGCTGTATTTTAATGGAATTATTTTGTCAGTGTCAAGAATGTGGGTGTTTGAATTTAATCCGTCCACTGAGCATTTTCTGACTGTTTGCCAGCACCCCCACCCTGCAAGCAGCACGTTTTGGACCAATGAATTCTCTAGGGCACATTAGAAAAAAAAAATAATCAACTATGATGTATTAAACCAGAAAAATAGGATAAGGATACATTTAAAAATACATGCAATTACTCAAAGCTCTAGATATATTTGTGTTGTTGATTTGCTGAACAGCACAGTTCATAACCAGAAAATTTGGACCCCCTCACTATCAACTTAGAACAATGTCATTTCTCAGAGTGACAGCAAAATGAATGCTTAAAGATAATAAGTTCATTAATCTTACCCTCCTCACATTTCAAATGAATGAGATGTGAATAAGTGACTCAAAAATGATAAAAGGAACTTGCCACCAGATGTCTCTACTTTGTAAGGCAATTAAAGCAAAACAAATATTCAAAAGAAGGGTTGATTTAGGGCAGCGTTTGTCATGGGTGATTTGCATGCACTTATGACATTTAGGGTACTACCCTCATGTAGTGGGCAGAGCCAGGTTTGCTGCTAAATATCCTACAAGGCACAGAACAGCCCTTTGTAATAAAGGGCCCTCTATCCCAAAACATCAATAGTGTCAAGGATGAGAAACCCTTTTTAGGGACATTTGATTTGCTGGTTGGCATAATTCACCAGGCCTCTAACCAGCCCTTTTTTCTTTTTTTTTATGTGAGATAGTAAAAGTTGAGAAAAAAAAAAAAATGGATATGAAACTAAACCCTGCTTTCTTCCAGCACCCTGCAGATCTCTCTATTGCAGGCCCAATATTATTTATAATTTCCTTTTTACTTGACTGTCCTCACCAGGAGGTGATGTCTCATTGAGGGCCTGACCAAGGTCATTTCTATCTCCATCTCCATATGCCCAGTGCTCAGTCGATGGCATGGCACGTTGTGCCCGCTCCATAAACATTTGTCAAATGACTTCATGAATCAATCATAAGGTATAGACGCTAAATAGAGCAAGAGTAAACTCTAACATTTATGGATGGTATGTTTCAGGACCAGTCTGGGTGTGATGGAAGAGTGGCATCAGCACACAGTCAAGGTATAGGGGTAACAGGTGGTGTAGGTTGTTGGGAAGAAAACTGGAATGTCAGCAAAATTTTGAAGGAAGATATCAAGCAAGAAAATTATACACAATTAACTTATTCAGAATTCCTTGAAAAAAACTTGAATACCATCCATTTATGATTTTTATCTAAACACTTCAAATAGACTGTCAAGAGAACTAACTGATGACAAACACTAAATACATCTGTGTTTTGATTCAAATATAAATACCTAATGATTAACTACAAAATTGTGTTTAGAGTATACCTGGAAAAGTAAAAATATAATGAATAGAAGGTGGCAGAGGTAATTGAAAAAGTGTTAGAATCCTTATTTACACAACTGAGCAAATCAAAGCTGTAAAATTAAGTTAAAAATCACTATAGATTCTTATTTATAATCTTTCCTAGTTTTTAGGGATATTAAGAGGAACTATTTTGGGGTAGAATCATTTATTTGCCTTTGAATAACTAATTCTCTTGAGTTTGTTAAATTTGACAAAATATAGATGGCTTTTAAATATAAAATATTGTAGTGTTTCCTTAGAGTATCTCTTTTTATTTTAACGTATTATGGGCGTACAAGTGTTAAGGTTACATATATTGCCCATGCCTCCCTCCCCCCTCGTGTATGAGTTTCAAGCGTGTCCATCCCCCAAACGTTGCTCACCTTACTCATTGTGGTTGTATATACCCATCCTTCCTCCCATTCATCACCCATCAACCCATTTATCCGTCTGTCCATGTAGGTTTATAGAAAGATACCTAGAATATTGCTTATGCAATGTTACCTAAATTCAACCATGCAGGAAAAGCATATAAGTATGTTTTTAAAATTTCACGTTTTCATTTTTTTCATAATTTTATAATGAGCATTATTGTTTTAGGAAAACCATTAGACTGATGCTTCTTTGTTTTAAAGTTTATTTTTTAAGATTTACTCAGTGTACTAAGATTCAAAATGTTACTCTCTTCTGGAGTCACCCTCACAGACACACCCAGAAATATTTTACCAGCTATCTGGGCATCTCTTAATCTTATATGTCAACTTGACTAGGCTAACTATTACAAGTAGTTAATTATGAGTAGAGGTATGAATAGTTTTTTCTTACATTCTTTTGTATTTTAAAAAGTTAGATTTCCCATAAGGGGAAAACTTAGCAGCTCATTCTACAGGCTCTATGTAAAAAGATAGGAAGGTCTTTTGTGATTCATCCAGAAAACAAAGGTAAGAACAGAAAAATAAGGAAACATGGAATATAGACTCACATTTGATTGAACCCAAAACAGCTAACTCCTGGCAATGTGGGCTTACACAACCTAACTTGTATTCCACCCCCTGTGACTCTAGGCTAAGTGGTGGTTTTGTGAAGTCTAAGAAATACAGAGTTGGAGGAAAGTGACTTAGAACCAAAGTCAAAGGAAACTATACAAGTAAATACACTTTATTAAACTTCATCTGTCACAAAGGAATGAAACAGCTTGCACACTCTGGAGTGATTGAGGGCCACCAGACTTCGTGCTGAGCTCAGTCATTTCTCTCAACTATTAGATATTGTCATGCATCTCTGTGCTTTTTCTTGCCTCTAAATGAAGTTTCCTTCACTCCCTTTAGATTCATTTATTATGCACAGAGATGTTATCTGTTCTTTTAGAAGAAGTGACTAATATACGTGCACAGGCTAGCTTTTGTGCTAACTGGGTTTATTTGTCTGCGTCAACGAACTTACAAAGGCTTCCTCCTGAAAAGGCAAGATCTTCTATGGATAGGTGAGGGAAGAGAACACGCAAACATGCAAAATTACTGCATAGTCCAAACTTGAATGCCATCGACCATCTGAGGCAAAGTGTCTAGCAACCAATTTTGGAGCAGAGCTGCTGAAAACCTTCATTCTTAAGGACATCGATTTATGTTGAGTATAACACTGAAGGAATTTGTCAATTTTAATTGGGAATATAAAAGAATCAAATCATCTCTTCTTGGTTAATAACTGGATAGTGTGTGCGTTAACTGCATACTTTTGGAATTCTTTTCACTGAAAGATGTGACCCTGAGTTTAAAACCCTTCACTGGATGCTGGTGGCCTTTGGTCCTAAATATACTTCTATGGACTAGTGAGGATTCCAGGGGGAAACTAAGGATAATGGGAAGGGGTTTCTATAAAGCTAGGTTTTTAAAATTTAACATTTGTGGTCTGCAAAAGAATACCCCCATGTACACCAAGAAGCCCACGTCCTAATTCCTACAACCTGTGATTATTATGTTGCCTTCCATGGATCAGAGGGCTTTGCAGATAGGGTTAAGTTAAAGCCTCCGAGGCAGGGAATTTATCCAGGTGGGCCCACTTGAATCCATAGAAGTGGAGAACCTCTCAGTTTTGATCAGAGAAAGGGATGCGATCATAGAAGGCCAAAGCCATGTCATGTGAAGAGGACTCAACCCGCCAATGCTGTCTTGGAGATGGAAGGGACCAGGAGCCGAGGGACTGAGCAGCCTCTACAAGCCAGAAAAGGCAAGGACATGAGGTTCCCTCGAGAGCTTGCAGAATGGAGCTCGGTTCTGCCAACACCTTGGTCTCAAGCCCAGTGAGACCCAGGTCAGACCTCTGGCCAACAGAACCATAAGATAACAAAGTTGTGTTAAACCACCAAGTTTGCCCTAATTCGTTACAGAAACAGAAAACTGATTTATTATGAGAGAGATGTCTTTTAAGAAGTTCTTATCCATAAAATAATGAAATATGATAGTGTGAGAAAGTATGTTTGTGTTTGGGAAAGCAGCATTTCTGGCTTATTTCTTCCTTGCCAAGATGAAATATGATTATCCTGGGTTAAGTCGACAGTCCTCTAATCTTCTTCCTCCTTTTCCTCTGCTGTATATCTTTTTCTCCCTTCTTCCCTTCCTTCCTTTTTAAAAACTGTCATGAAATTTAATTGTTGGCACAGAGTCCCTGCTTTCCCTCCATGCATGTATTCTAGGCTTTCCGATCCTGTCCATCTCTCCAGTTGCACATCCCCCCCCCCCAGTTCTTTATTCCTCTAGTACAGTGGATCCCAAACTTCCTAGCAATCGCAATTCCTCTGATACCCGTGAAGTTGCACACACCCACTTCCCGCCACGCACCTGCCGAATCAGATCCCCAAGGAGGCATCTGAAAATCTGTATTTAGCAAGGCATTCGTAAAGGATGAGGGGTGCCATTCTAGCAGCAGCACCAAACTTGATATTCCCTGTGTGTGTTCTGCCCCACCCACCTACCAAGCTCATGCTCCAACCAGCACTCCCTCTCCCTGGCATTCCCTCCTCCACTTGCTGTCCTGAGCCGTTCTCTTCCTTCCTGACTTTGCCTGGCCCATTCCTCCTCAGGCTTCAGTTGCTGTCTGGCTCAGATTCTCACTTCCTGTGAGAGTCCTCTATCCGGCGCTCCTTCCTCAAATCATTTCGAGTATTCAGCATGAACGACTATGGCTACCTTTGCCACGTTGTGTTGTAATCATGTCTTCAACAGACTGTGTTCCTTGAACACAGATCTTGTGCCGCCTTCATTTTTCTACCCCAATGCCTGGTACAGTGGCTCAAGAGGTTTAGATGTTAAACCAATGTTTACATAAAAGGAATGGGAAGAATAGATACATACATGCATTAAATACTAGAGGCTTAACATTATGAGGCAATTCTCTTTCTTTTAAGCACCATGCTCAGCTCGTTTCAGTTAATTGCCTGGGGGCACCAATGTAGAGAGCCTGCCGCAAATGCCTACACGAGAGAAATGTGGTGTGGGGCTTCCTGGATTAGAAAGAGACAGGCTGTGCCAACTTCACCTTCCAAATGTGTTTCACTTCTTGCTAATCGCTCAGTGGACAACACTGGTACAAACGTCCATCATTTCTGTGGTTTCCTGGGAGTTCCCTGAGTATGACCAGCACAGAGGCTTTGCACGGGATCGTCCATCCCTGCTGGGCAAGCTGTATCATCACGATAGATACATCATGGCTCAAGCTCTCCCACAGAGGGGTTCACCTGAATGATCTACATAAAATATTGCTCCTATCACAAGCGATTTATTTACCTTGCTTTATTTTCTCCACAGTACTTACAAGAAGATGTAATTGATATATTATGATTGGGAAGACCTAAACTTAAGGCCCATGGAGGCAGAAATTTGGTCTGCTTTATTCACTGTTCTGTCCCCAGTGCTCGGAATAGTTCCATGAACACAGTAGGTGTCCGATACAGATCTGTTGAATGTTGAATATGATTGTGGCAGAATATTCCACCAGAACCAAGTAGTCTGGGCATTATGTAACACAAGGTAGGACACATGCCTATCCTCAAATGCACCTCAATTTATACCTGCAATTGCTAAGAATTTGATGCATATTTCATTTTTCAGTTTTATAGGTCTGTTTCCTAGGAAAGCATGTGAGATTATACCTGTTTGGTTGTTGTGGTGTTTTCCCTTATTAAAGTGGCCCCCTAACTCACTGTCCACTGCAAACTGATAGAACGAGGCTGGGATTTTATGGATGATAGTGTCCCTGAATATAGGCACAGCTTAGCAATTCCTATTCCTACAGTGATGCTGAGGCCCAATAAAAAATAAAACATGAGAGGTGTTCCCCGAGCCAGTGGAATGGCAGCCACAGAAACCTTGTTTACTTTTCAGCAGAGTTTAGTTCAGACTCCTCCAGCCTACCCTGTTTTGAATTCCTGGAGTTGGGGAGGGGGAGAGCCACTAGTCTGTATGATTTGATCCTGGGATTGTTTTTCACTAGCTGTGTAGTAAACTGTGATGTCAAACCCAGAACTATGCTCTGCCGGCTTTTGGGCCTTGCCAGCCGTGTTATGTGCCTACGCAGGGATCTCTAGCTGTCTTTTGCTGATTCTCTGGGGCGGGGGGGATTTCTGAACTCTGATCCAGCTTTTCCCTACCTTGAGGATTCCTGCCCCAACCTGGACTATAAGTTTAACAATTGTAGTCTTGTTTTTCATACACCAATTTCAATTTTGTTTTCCTTTTCTATCTTTGATGGCTTGAGTTTTTTCTAATTGCGAGAATAAAAAAATATATACTCCAGGCACCCCTCCGTCCTAGGCTGTGTGGTTTTCTGTTTTCAGTGACATTTATGCTGCTCCCTGGTTGACTCTACATCCCACGCCCCTGATGACATGGTCGTCACCCTGTCGTAGGTATCTTGTTCATTTGCTGGGCAGGAACAGCTGTCAGGCAATGCATTTGATGGTTTTTTTCAGAGGAAAAGTCCTGACTTTGAAATTATATTTTAAAAGCTCTTAGATGTTTGAGTCTACATTTCTTTCCCTGAAAAGGGAGAAGAAAGGATATGCTGGATATATCAAAAGGCAACGCTTCTTTCTTCCCTTGCCCACCCTGCTGCCCCACCCTTTCCGTCTCTAAGTGCACTGTCCACAAGGGAAGCAATATGGGCATGTGCTTTGAACTCATGGCTGGAAAGCGGGAGGAGGAGGGAAGGAAACATGATCTTGTCTGAGACCTTGGTTATCAGAAGATGCTAGCTGGAAGAGTCTAGGCTACCAGAAAATTCCAAAGTCAGTATATGCTAATCTCAGGTGACCAACTCGTTCTAGTTTTCCTGGGAGGTTCCCACTTTACCATGGGAAGTCAGATGTCCTGAGCAAACCAGGATTGGCTGTTCGCCCCACAGAATTATTCAAACAACTCTGAGTGCCTACTATGTGCCCTGTATGTCCTTTAAGGTGACTCACCTGGTTTGGCCAGCCATCTGCCCTCATCTGCATGCGTCCTCCTTATGTTTACATGAGCCTTCGGAGGCTGCCCTTTCACTAATGATTTCACATTCACGTCTGGCCTGGGTTGCCGGGAGTGTTCGACCCTCTGCTGATTTGATTTTATTCTCTGACACAACCTTGGGTATCCATAGATCCAAAATGAAAGTGCTGTTGGAAGTGACAATGAAAATTGAATGTGGGCAAATTCTAGTGAAGACAACAACTCACAATGAAAAAAGAAGTACGGATTGTAAAGGCAGCAAGGTTGAGCTGTGCCTGCCACGTCACGCAGAAGGGGCCATGGATTTTTACAAAGGCTGTTAAAATGTCAAAAGCAGGTGTTTCTTTTTACTTAAGTCTGAGCTTCAAGCTAATATGGGCATTCAGCTAAATCTCTCCCAGGTGCTGAAACAGTATGTGGTTTAGGATTTCAGAGGTAATTATTGCTGAATGTTTTGTATGGCCAGCACACCTGCCAGGTAGATGTTATGAAAGGCTGTGCAGGGGGACACACCAAGAGAATTTGGAGGACAATTTCTCCATCACAAGACCCTTAGAAAGCCTATTAAGGCCATCAAAAGCCAGGTATGATGCAGTTGAACATAATTCTTAACACAGTTAATGATACAAACGAGGCAGTGGTTCTACTAGGTCAGAGAAAATGCCAGCATTAACCTGAGAAATTCAAGCTCCATTATACTGTTCCTGTCCTGCAATTGACTCAAAGTGAGTTATCTTGTAGAAAAGCTGCATGTTTACATATTTAGATCCTGGCTTGGATAAGCAAGAGAAATATGTGTTCTGGTTTTCTAAAATGAAATTGAGACAGAGGGCACACATGGTTCAATATACTCATTTATTCATTAAAAATATGAGTATGTAAACCTGCCAGGTATTCATTGGGCAAATGCCCTGGAAAGAAAATAGAGAAAAACACCAACAATAAGGCAGCATTCCCTGTCCTTACAGAGCTCCAGTTCTAGCAGGAGAATCAGAAATTAACCAGATAGTTATGCAAGTTAATATAAAATCTCAGAGGTGATGATACCATGATGGAGAGGTACCAGGATTTCTAGAGGCATATAATAGAAGGATTTGAACCATCAGGGAGCTTTCCCTGAGAAGCTAAAGTTAGGCTGAGGGGCATAACGCCCAGGCTTGCTCATTGCCTGATCTGTAACGGTACTAACAGCTCTGCCTGCATTTTCTCCATTAGCTCACACAATACATTTTGTAGGGAGATGGCATCCTTTCAAGCCCTCAGTAGCCTTAAGAAGAATGTTCAGTAACCTTAGAAAGAATATCTTATCAGTAGGCTTTAGGAGGAATAGCCCATCATCAGTAACGTTAAGGAAGAAGATTCTATTACAATTCTAGAGCGGAGGTTCCCTGAGCTGCCTCTACTTTTGTACCACTATTTCCCAGAGGTACTGCAACAGTTCTAAGCCTTGCAAAGAATAGCACTCGTCAGGTATTGGTTGAATGTATTTGTTCTCATTATGCATATTTTCTAAGCGTGGCCTAGAAAGGCTAAGTAGTGTGCTTAGAGCAGTACAGCTAGCAAGAGACAGCGCAGTTAGAACCAAGCTCCCCGCCTCCAGAGCCAAAGAGAAAGGGAACGGCATGCTGTTGAGAGGGCACAGTAAGTGCCTGATGCATATCCCTACAGAGGACGAGGGTTTGCTGTCTTTCCTACTGTACAGCCTCGAAGGGAAGGACCTGCAACGCTTCCTATGGGTAACATGTTTCCTCTGAAAGCAGAACCTGAGAGCATCTTCTGACAGCCTTCACAGGCAAGCAGTACACGGTATCAGCAAATGGTAGAGA
The DNA here is from genome assembly GCF_040939455.1 of Microcebus murinus. Classification (NCBI taxonomy): domain Eukaryota; kingdom Metazoa; phylum Chordata; class Mammalia; order Primates; family Cheirogaleidae; genus Microcebus; species Microcebus murinus. The sequence continues at coordinate 6,965,915 of NC_134119.1, read as the reverse complement.
GGCGGCCATGGTGCTTTGAGGCACGGGCCCTCCAGATCACCTGTCTTGCCGATAAAAGTGCTGGTAAGCGTGACTAGCCTCCTGTCTGAAGGACAGATCTCTGCCTCTGGATTGCTTGCTGCTGCCAATTCCTCTTGGAAAATCTTGTAAGCACCTTTTGAAAGCCGCACACAGCACAGAGAAGCTTCCTTACAGCACAAGCACAAAAGCTGGAAACCTTGAGGCTTCGCCCACACGGATTAAATAAAATGCTTTAAGTGAGGCTACTTATAAGAAACAATTTGCATAAATTGATGTACTATTCGAGGAGGGTAGAGAGGGTGGTTTTAATTTTTTCAAAAACTTTTTCCTCTTAGTTTTAATAGCAGCAACAGCCTCGAAGCGGCAACTCATTTTAATAAAACCCACTTGTAAATTTATCGAGACAGACTCCAATTGACCCTATTTCAGGCGAATCTCTGGGGCCTCCCACACACAATTGTGTGAGTGCTCAAGAGCCTCGGATTGCGAGTTCCTGGAGGAGTCCATTTCTCCATGACTCACGCTTCCTGGGCCCAGAGATGCTTCAATTCACTCCAGGAGATTTAATTGCTGAAAGTATTCACGGTTTTGCTAAAGATCGAAGCAGTGCTTAGGAGTTTTTATCATGCTTCAGCCTTGATGAAAATGACCCCTGAGGATCTAGGTGCTGACACACAGTAACACACGCGACAAATGCTGAGCTTATCAACGTGGCCCGGATGGGAAAGATGTCAAAAATATAGAACAGTTTATATGTGGCTGTGTAATGTTTACTTGTTTTATTCAGCTTGCTTTTATTGCTTTTTGAAGAGGTGATGTATATTTCTAACAGGTTAAAATTCTTTCCAAGTTAGAGATCACTCTTCCCTCCTTCCTCCCATGTCAGCTAGTATTCCCTTAACCCTTCAAAGAGATAACAGCCAATTTCTTCTGAATTCCTCTAGAATTGTGTTGAACATTTATCCTCTAACATGCTTTTTCCTATGTCAATAGGACGTGGACACTATTATGCATCTTGATTTTTATGTATCTGAGATAGTCTACTCCAATAATGCCAGAAAACACACCTATATATGCAGTATGTGGTCTAAACCTAACAGTTGTCTAAGTAGTTTTGAGGTAATTCTTGCAACATCCTCTGGGACAGGTGCTAACCCCATCAGCTGGCAAGAGAAGGAAAAGCTTGTGTGGAGCAGCAAAGTGACCAAAAGCCACTTAAAGTTACACGGTAGGAAGCAGAATGCGATTCCAGTCCAAGCTGTTTAGATGCTATGACCCAATTTTGCAGCATTACCTTGCAGTATGCAAGCAAATGATACCCCACATCAAGGTGTATCTTGTTTTCAGAGCTGCATAATGTTCCTTTGCTTAGGTGTAATTAGTTTATTCCATGTACTCCTAATGTCATCTTAGGGTTTTTCCCATGGTTTGCTGTTGTAAACATTTCAATTTTGATTTTTCACTACATATGTTTGTACCCATGCTTCGTATACATTTTGTAATATCAATGCATCAATTGACGGTAGTGGATTTATACTCATTTTTAAACACCAAAAGTTTATTTTCTTCCGATAGGGAGATATGGAGAGGGTTTCCTGCAATAGGACATTTAATGTGTCTTTACTTTTTGCAGCCAATTCAAAATCTCCCCGGAGTGCACGTGCTCACTAAATGCTAAATGAAAGAACAGACAAAAGCTGCCATTTTTAAAGTATTGTCACAATGCATAAGATACTTTGACTTACATGATCTCATTAGATGTAAACAAAGCAGTTATCCTCATTTTGTAGATCAGGAATGCGAGATCCAGTGACTTAAAGTTTCAAATGTAGGGGGTAGCAGAGCCATCTGTAAGCTTCAGCTCAATTGGAATCTAAATCTGTACACTATTTCTTCTTGGTCTGACCTCAGCAGGTTGTGGGCCCAGGCCTTGCCCCACTTGGTTTCCATTTGTAATAGAAGTAATGCCAATTTGCAGAAAATGTTAGGTATAATAACAGTCATATCTAACATGCCTTAACCATGTATGATGTGGGAGACACTGCGGTAACTACCTGGCATCGAATTACCTCAATACTGTTAGGAGTCAATCTTAGGCGCTCATGCTATTGCTGTTGCCACGTTGCAGGCCAGAAGAAAATGAAGCTGAGCAAAATTTAGTAATCTACCAAAAGTCACAAGAACTAATAAGCGACAGAAGACTCAACTCCAGATCTCCAAATTCTTACACTACTTATCTAGAGTTAAAGTATCTACACTACTTATCTAGAGTTATCTAGAAGTTAAAATGAATGTGATACCTTTTTAAGACCTTGACCTTATGTATGGGTTGTTCTGATTCCTGAATGCATTTTTATATCCTAAGGCTTTTCTCTGTCCTTTTACTTTCAAGAGTCTTCAATATACCCCCTGGGAAACTGGTCCCTGCTTCTATTTTAGTAAGATCTATCATAGCAAATATTCAGTTGTTTAATAAATAACTACATGTTTTTTAAGTGACAAACTCACCAGAATTGGCCTTTATTTAATAATCACAAACACCAAGCTTATGAATATTTCATGCTCACTCATTTCTGCTGAGAGAGTAAGGATCCTGCATTTCTATAGCTCCAGATTATGCAGGGAGCAATGGAAAACATATGTTTTGTGTGTTTTCCTTAACAATTTGATGATGGAAGAACACCTGGCAGTGTTGGTAATAATGTAAGAAATGGTCGCCTTTTGTTATTTGAGTGCTTGAAATAAAAATCTCAAATGGCAAGTTGTAATCCAAACCAGAGTAATTATAGAGGGTGGTATAAAAAGGTATACATTTTAAATTCATAAATCTAAATGAGTCTATCTGCAAGTAAGTAAACTTTATTCAATTTTCCACAGCAGCTACCCCATCAACACCATCACCCAAAATGCTGATGACATTGTTCTCCAATGTTGGAAACTTTCAGTTTAGGGTTCAATTGTTCCTGCTTTTTTTCAATCAGCGAATGTTAGAGTTGTTACAAGTGATCAAGGAGAAGCACACAGTTCAGTGAGTGTGCAGAACAAGACACCTAGATGGACGGTGGGGACATGGAAGACTTCCTCCATGGAAGGATGTTCAAACCTTGATGAAGGTATCAGTGGGAGTTACCAGGTAGAAGGGTGGAACTCAGAGGAGGTTACAAGCATTGCAAGAAGCCACAGAAAACCAGGCACTTTCTAGAAATCGGAGAGTGACAATAGCATAGTCACACGTGGGTGGGCATAGAGTTGGTGATCCAACCACAAGTCTACACACACAGGTAAGTATTCCTAGCCAGGTGATCATCTCGAAGACGAAGGCTGTCCTTCCTCTAGCCTTCCTTTTCCCATTTCCTTCTGAACTTTTTTACCCTGAGTTTCTCATGTTACTAAACTTCATGTGGAAAAATGAGTACTCAAAAATAACCAGGAAAAAAAAAAATAACAAAACCTGTGAGGGCGTCTAGCTCCAATAGACGTTAAAACATACTATAAAGCCTCTATAATAAAAATCAGCGTGGCATAGGTATGTGAATAGACTAACAGGTCAGTGGAATAGAAGTCCAGAAACCTTCCCAAAAGCCTATGGAAATGTATTATATAATGAAGGTGGCATCTTCAAAACATTGAGATAAAGAAGGGATTTTTAATAAATGGTTTGGGGACAACCAGGCAGCCATTTGGAAAAAAAATAGATATTTCACACTACATACAAAAATTCCAAATTAGATATAATATAAAGATGTGAAACCATACAAGAACTAGGAAAAAAACATGGGTAAACTCGACTTTATTGTGTAGAGACTTTCTAACATGATTCCAAATCCAAAGGAAATAGAATGAAAGATTGACAAATTTTGATAATGGAAAACTTAGCTACGTGGAAAAATGTAAATCAAAAGACAACTAAAAACTGAGAAAATACACATACAACATATGACACAAAGCCCTAATATTGTCATATATATTGGTGGCATACAACAAACTTAAAAACGGAAGTGGGTAAAGGGCTAAAAAGCTGATTTTTTAAAGTGGGGAAAAACAGGAACAATTCACCTGTATATGGTCCACAACTATATGAACAACCAATAATCTTGTAATTAGAGAAATGAAAATACCGACATAGAATTCATCACCTATTGGACTAGCAAAAATTAAAGTGTGTGGCAAAACATCCTGTCGCTGAGGCTGGGGGAAGGCAGGAACTCGCACACTGCTGGTGGGGACACCTGCAGCTGGAACCCCTCAAGAGAGAAATTTGGCAAAAATCTAACAAAAGTGCACATGCACCTCCCCCTTCTGCACACGGTTCCTCTTCTAGGAATCTACCCTCAAGGTGCATTCCCCAGCAATATGAAAACACGTATGCGCTGGGTTATTCACTGTAGCACTGCTTGTAATTGCAAAAATTTGGGAACAACCTCAATGCACATACATGGGAGAGTAGTTGAATAAACAATGGCACATTCTCAAAATGGAATATTGTGCCTTGGTAAGAAGAATGAGGAAGAGTTCTAGAAACTAGGAGTGCTTTCCAGAATACATTGTCAAATGAAAACAAAGCACAGAAAATTGCCAAGAGTACATTCTTCATGTAAGCCCAAAAAAAAAAAAAAAAAAAAAAAAAAAAAAGGGCTGTAAGAATATATATATTCATCTGTTCATTTGTGCAAAAGAAATGCAGACTGAGTAAGAAATTAAATTGGTTATCTCCATGGGGTGGGTGGGAAAATGGTTGAAAGAAGAATGAGAACAGGGCAGCAGGAATAAGGGAAGACACTTCTGAGTATGTCTTGTGGTATTGTTTTGACTTAGAATCATAATAAAAATACACAAAAATATATAAGTAAAAAAAAGCATATAAGCAAGATCACCCAGGATATGATACAAACCCAACACCAGAATAGAAACAGTAATAGGTAGACCTAACTGTAGTAACAAATGAATAAAACAACATCATTGAAGGGGAGAAAAAAAACTCACTGAAGTAACTTTGGAAAACACCCAATTTTGACTGGATATTATGTAAGGCTAAAGGTTAAATGTTTAAAAATGCTGGGCTTTAATTTGTAAATCTATTTCTCATAGAAGTATGAGTTAGCAATTCAGAAATAATTTTAGGTATATACTGGGATTAATAGACTGTAGATAGTAACAGCCAGGTTTCCCACTGTCAAAGAATACCCAATTTAGAAGTAAAACAAGGGGGGGGTTGAAGAAAGGGAGAAAAAAGACCCTCTCAGATTAACAAAGTGAATTTGTAACCTCATTCCTAATGAAGAACTACCTATTCCCCTTCCCTATTTTGCTTATTTATCAACTTTTCAAATAAGCTAAAAATACATTGATTGGCAATTAAGTTCCACAAAGGTAGAGATTACTTTGTTCACCTTTCTATTCCCTACCATAGCGTCCATGTAGAATAGATGCTCAAATGTGTTAAGTGTGAAGTCTACTTTATTGCTCCATATTTACTATTTGTGTATCAACTATGTGTATGTACACATATGTGCCTCTATAATTCTCTAGAGATTCAGAAATTATAAAGTTATCTAAAATCTAATAGGAAAATAGTTCCCAAATTTTAGAATGCATGGGAACACTTCTGATGTATACTAAAAGCCAGATTCTGGGCTTCTGTCCCCACAGTTTGATCCAGCACGTGTAATGTTGGACTCAAGGACATTTTAACACACACCATGTGTGATTCTAATATAGGTTACCAGTAGGCCACAGAGTGAGGCCATCAGGTAAGATGTCAGTGAGCTACCTGGCAGAGTCCTGACCCCATTCGGTGTGGGCAAAGCTGGGGGGAGTAAGGGGGAACCTGGACCTTGAAGGGGGTGAAGGATACCTGCTGTCAGGAGGCACAGGGAAGAAATTGGTCCAGAAGGAGGCGGCGGCAATTGTACAGCACCAGTGTTGTAAAGACGTTTCTCTGGGGGTGACAGTGATGCTGACAGTGGTCCTAGGCTGGGGGACAGTGTCCTAGGAGCTGTGTCCTGGGGCTGCAATGAAGAGGCACGATAGGCAAGAAACCCAGCTAAGAACATGTGGGGAGAGCCCACCTGAGCTGAGAGCACTCTGGAAGCATCCGTGAAAGAAAACAAAGGAAAGGAGCAAACATGGGGAAGGTCTTCAGGTAAGAGGGTGGGGTGAACGTTGAGAGAGCCCATAATTGATCCGAATTGTGAGCTTCCAGGCCTGGGAAGACGCTGCCACCGTTTATGGTGGTGGGCAAACTCCAAAAGATATGTTTGTGTATGATTTTGGGAACTGGACTGACAGAACGGAGAGCTAGAAATCTTCAGAATTTCAGCATCATTTATCTACTAGGGGCTTTTTTCTATTTTTTTAATAAAAATATAATACATAGGCATACAATGAGTATATTTGTTATCAGAAAAAAATGGGACTAAAAATCTTAGTATGATTAAGAGAATGAAGTTAAAAATCGAAGAAAAGTGCTTTCCTAACACTTTTGCCCAAGTTTTTGTAAAGAAAGCAAATATTTTAGGTTTTAGGGACCAAGAGGGCAAAATTATGGGTATTAGTTACCTTTATCAAAACAGATTTTTAACAAAAATTTGATGGCAATCACTATGTAAAAGTTTTATAATTTTACATTTCAATAATATCTAACAAATTATTAAAAAGTATAATTTTGGTAATATGTAATTAAAAGATTTTTGGAGGGTAACTTAACTTTGAGGTTCAAGAGTCAGTGCCTAATTATACTGTGGAATGAGGTTTTCCAGAATTTGATGGCAGTCGTTCCAGGTGGGAGGCCCTAGCGGTTTCCTGGCTGCCCCATGTCAGCCACCGCGTAACCTCCTCCATTCATTATCCTCAGGCCACCAGCACCACAGGGACCAGGCGTGATGTGACATCCTGTGTTATCAGGACAGGATGCTAACTTGGCTTCTCCAACAAAGCAGCAGCACATGTTTAAAACACTTGTGGGTGTCCTGGACTGTATATTTATACAGGATACCTAGAATCCCCAGAATCTTACAATAAAAAGGGCTTTGGAAAGAAGCCAGTGACCAACCTTTCCCCATCTGATACAAAACTTTCTTCAATACCATTCCTCACCAGTTTCAGTTTTCTATGATCAAACAAGACAGCCACCGAGATCCTTTCAAAACTCATTTTAGGCAAGTATGGATTTTACTGTCAGTTTGACTTGTTTTGGAGTTTGTATTGCGATTGTCAATTACCACACCAGCTCTCAAGAAGAAAGGGAACAGTGAGCTACCAAGAGCCAGACAGAGCAGCAACTTCTTCTAGTAGAGGGATGGTTGGAGTTGAATTAGCCTCTGCAGGACTTGGAAACCTCCTTCGAAAGGAGATTCAGTGCATTGTGTAAGAAAGGAGATCTTTGGCCAGAATGTAAACCTAGACTCGCGCCTTCCTAAAGTTTACAGTTTTGACAGCCTTCATACTATTGATGATTTCGAGTGCTGCCCAGGAGTGATCCCACCCAAATGTCAAATTCTAAATGTTCCATTATTTGAAAGTCTGTAGCCCAACTACCTTGCATGTCACAGTGACAGTGTAGAATAACCAAAGACCACGTTTTCACTAAGTATCTATGGGTAAATACACATACACTATAATTGTCTATCGTTTATGTATACATGTATACTCTAAAAGCAAATAATTTTTAAGTTCAAAGCACTATTGGCATGTATACCTTGTACTTTGAAGTATTCTCTTTGTTAAAAGATAATAGTATCAATAAATAGACCGCTGATCAGAAAAAAAAATTTGCAAATGTTCATCTGTAAAATCCACTCTTAGTTCACTAACAATAGATGCCCAGTGGGATTTTGCCCACGGGCCATAGCTTGGAGACTCCTGGTCAGACCACGCCTACTACTGATGTCATTTCTGCCATCTGCTTCCTAGTTTACTCTGCTCAAGCCATGGTAGCCTTTCACTTCCTGTCACTCAAGCAACCCCACGTTTGTCCTTGCTGCTGGGCCTATTATGTTTTCTATTGCCTCTAGCAGATACACAATCCTGGACTCATCACCTGGTGGAAACTTTCTCCTCATTTAGACCTAACTTAAAATGTCAATTTTTCAAGGAAGCCTAACTTTGACCATTCTAAGAGGACAACCTTGCTTAATGTCCTTCATAGCTCTTTCTACAATATCATACTGACTCGTTTAAATTTTTTCCCTGTCTGAGTTCTGGTGAAGACCATTGAATGTGGAGGGTTAATGTCTGGTTTAGTCCAATGAACTGATCATAGTTTGGCACAGAGTAGCTTCTTAGCACACATTTGAATCAATGATTGAAGAGAGCAAAAGGGGATTAACTGTAATCCACATATTACAAATGCAATCTAATAAAAACTGGGCAGAAAGGAAATAACATTCACAATGAGTGTTTCTGACACTGAAAGTTCACTGTTGTCTTGCTGAGATCCCAAAAGTAGCCAGCTGTAACCTTACAATTGCTCGGTAAAACCATTTATTTCAAGCCTGACACTAACTTGTTCTAGGTTTGGAATCATTGCCAGTGGTCCCACCTAGCTTCTGTATTGACCATCAGAAGGAAATGAACAAACATGATAGAAACACTTGCAATCTATGCAAACTATTTTACGAAAGATAGCACAATCATGTTCACATTTAAAATGGCATTAACACCTACCAAAACCCCAAATCAAGTTGCCTAGAGTCATGTGGGTCCATTACGGTTGTAATTCATCAGATCACGTGCTAGTGACCAGCTGCCTCTGAGAATAAAAGGCTTCCTATGCTAAACAAATCTCATTGCATTCTACATGGTAAATGGCAAGATGCAAATTATAGAAACTTGGTACAAAAGCTTCTAGGTATAAAAAGGAAAAGATGCTAAAATTAGAAAAGATTTTAAAATTATAGTTGTCACAGTTTAGGAGAGAAAATTAACCATCTTACAAGACACTACAGTGAGAAAAGTTGTAAGATTTATAGAGGTAACTTCAACACAAACAAAAAACAAGGTCAAGCACCACTTGTAACTGACCTTGAAGAGACCAACTCTTTGATGAATTAAATATCTAAGGTGGAGTATGCATCTATTCATGATTAACTACTGAATTGAAAATGAATTTGTCAAATTTAGGATGTCTATTTGCAAAAGCAACATATATTAACTTTTATGGGACGTTTTATATGAAATTTAAATTAGGAAACACTTTCTTCCCCTCAGTGAAGTAGGCGAAGATCTTTCAAAATCTAATAGCATTCTTGCTTTGTTGAAACAATTTGAAATTATTTCTTAAATACCAAGTGAGAAAATATAGTCTACAATCCAATTTCCCTAACTTCTCAGCCAACTTCATTGTCTGTGTGCAATGTTCATCTCCTTGCTTTATGGAAAATGTTACATGGTTATGGTACTATCAAATAACTTTGTATTCTGTTATCCTACTATATTGTAAACATTCTTACATTGCTCTGTTCTCTTTATTGTTTCTTATGAAAACTGAGTAGTCCATGTCAACCTTTCATATTGTTCATTTTTAGTTTTCCCTATTTCTTTATTGAAACTTTATTTTTAAAGGAACATTTTAAATCAGTTGTTTTATTATAGAAACTGAAATGTCAATAATTATCCATAATCACTTTGAAAATGAATGTTTTCAGTTGTTTGTGTGCTTCAATTTCATGTCATAAAAATACAGAATGTTGTATTCTAAACTTTCCATTAACATGACACCCAACATTTTTCCTGTTTAGGAATTTCTCTTTACCTACACAGTTGCTGTTACTCACATTACCCCTGCATTGCTTTTTTAAGGTGACTGATCATTCTCTGCAATGAATGCTCTACTGACCCTGTGTCCTGTTGCATTCTTTGTCTCGTCCTTCTGGAACATAAGTACCATGAGGGCAGGGACCTGGCCGATCATCGTGTCTCATGCCGTCTGTGCAGAGCTTGGAATAGTGTCAAGCTGAGAGTGACCGATCAATAACTGGCTGAGGGAATAAATGAAAAGCCATGCTTTTGTAGACCAACAGGGAGAGAGGTTTTTGAACCCCCAGAACTCTGACTTCAGAGCTGTTCTGATACATGTAACAACAACCCGTGTGCCATTTTCTTCTCTGCCATTCCCCCAGTATGGTTGAAATAAGGTTATTTCAAAGAACTTTATAGTAAATTTTAAGCCCCTCCAGAGACTGGGAAAGTTTCGTTCTCAGTATCTAGTTCATACGTAAATATTACGATATGCTATTTTAGGATATTTAGTACTGTTTTATGAGATCATGTTTTAATATTTTGTAGTGTCACAGAAAGGATATGAGCTTTGAAGTCATGCTGGCAGATGACTTAATCCCAGTTCTGCTAATTACCAGCTGTATAATTTTTGTGCAAGTTACTTGTTAATAGGTACTTGCAACAAGACCGTTACAAGTTACTGTTTTGTTTGCCTCCAGGAAATAATGCCCTTTCAGCCGGTTGTTGTAAGTCAATCAGTATTAAAAACCCCACACATCTACATATACATGTATTTGGAATAGTGCTTTGTATATAGAAAATATTCCATAAATATTAATTATTACCAACACCATCATCATGTAATGGTCATCTGTTGTATAAGTAACTTTTTACTTACAAAATTAAAATCTGGTGTTTATAAAGTATTGCTTTAAATCTATGCCTTGAATATCTCTTGTTTGCGTTTCAGTAAGCTTTCTTGAAAGGAAAAAATGACCGAATTCTTACTGGAAATGGTGCCCATAAACTTTGGGTTTGAATATGCAAATGCATCACTCACATGAATGTCATTAAACATGTGGATGAGGTGAGGCAGGAGATGGGGTGTTCAGTGCTGCTTCCTTTGACCATAAAAATCCAAGAAAACAAATTATGTAAATTCTCATGGCACTCCAGAGAGTGTCCTGCCAACCAGTGGACATCATAAGTGTTGTTGATGTTGTAATGAAGATACTTAAGTTGCTGATAAAATGGCTTCTTTCTTCCAGAGATTCCTTTAGGACCAAAGGCTTCCCTTGAAAGAAGGGATTTATGCTTTTACCCAGGCTCATAAAGTGGAAAAAACCTCAAGTCAAAGAAAATTTCTCCCCCTTGCATAGGGGCACTCATAGGCTCTAACACAGTTTCTCCATGCAGCACCTGCTCAAAGTCTTTCATTAAGAAATACAACTTTTGTGCCAACTTCCCTCTGCTTTAAGTTTTGTCTTTTTCTAAGTACTTATTAGGTGATGAGTTGGTAAAATCTTAACATACAATGAGAACATAGTATATCAATCATGGTCACTACTTTGTGTGGCTATACCCCCGGCACAGATAAACATGAACCAAAGCATTTTCATTATGGATATAATAGTCAACGTTGGGGGTGGGGAGTGTCACAGGATATTCAGGGAGCAAACAAGTTACAGTTGCCAAAATATACTGAGCCATACTAGTTTTATAAAATACTCCTCAGTAGGAAAGTGCAAGAGAATAGGAATATTCTGTTAGCCACAACACTTGATAATGATGCCTTAAATTCCCCATTCAGAAGTTCTTAATGTGCATTAGCCCGTTGTCAGTTTTGAGAAATCATGCTATAAAATACATGGTTATCTTTGTTATCTTTTATTTTTATAAATTTGAATGACCATAGAATATTTCCCTTTCATAACACCCATAAAACTTTGTGGCCCATTGAACCCATATAAAAAATTTTGCATTAGGCATTATTGAAAATACTGAGCACCCATTGTGTTTCTTGTCAATAAATATTGACAGAATGTTGAATGAATGAGAAGTCACTTTTTAGACTCAGGAATGCCTACGAAATCGAATTTTTGGGGACAAAAATCCTATGACACCTGCATTACAACTTTAAAAAAAAATAAAAATTCTAGGCCAAACAACTAGCTTTTTCTTGCAAGATGCTACATACAAATTTTTGTTTTGTTTTCCTCTGCTGATGTGAGTGGTTTTTTTCATGTCATCAGCCATAGCTCATCTGCCCAAGATTTCACAGTGGAATCATCAGGGTGTTATACTCAGCACGGCCAATTCATCTTGCAACTGCCTTCCACACAGGAATTTAGGAATAGGAAACACATACCCCATTGTTATGGAAAGAATCGAGATTATACTCAGCATAAGCCACGCTCTGCGTGGTGTACAAACTCATTGCTGGGAGGCTCAGCGGCCAACACAGCGCCTCTCATATGCTCCACATAATCCAGTTCAGCAAGGCCTCCAGCAGCCGTGAAGGTGCTGTAACCACAGCCAATGGCTTGCCTTGGGTCCAGACAGTGGCTGCTTGTTGGCAGCAAACCACAGAAACTGGGAGCAGAAAACAATATGGAAGCAATATTATTTCCCATCTAATTCTCTATAATCCAGAAGGGTGGTTATGCTGAATGATCACACACAGAGGAAAGATTAAATATAATAACATAATGTTCACGCTCTGCACCAGAAGTTATTACTTTTGGCACCACGGAGGCAGATGGCTGGCACTGGCCATTGCCAGGAGGTGCTAAGTGGGTAAAGTGGTGCTGAGGAATAGAGTCATCTGCAGGGAAAATGACAGTAATGAACTGCTTGTAATGCTGTGAAAATTCAATGAATTTGATTAAACACAGATTGCAAAACTGTTTCCCGGACGACCATTGGACACACTCACTTACGCTGAAATGTGCTCTCCCCCGGTTACGAGCCTGTCAGGGAAACTGCTCTTCCTGCTGCCAATTTGTGGAGCATCTTGACAAGAGTGACCAAGATGGAAAGAACCCTGTCCTCCGAGTGCCCCCTTCAGTCAGCAGGATCACACTCGTCTAACTCAGCTAGGTGGTTTTCTAGAAGGGGCAAGGTCAACGTAAGTCTTGTTGGCCCTGAGGAACCAATTTGTATGAAGCTTTTGTTAAGATCCTTACCCTGTATCTTCAGCAACCACGATACCTGTATTAGATTAAGGTGCACACAGTACAGTTTATTTGATGTGGACAGATATATGGCAACACAGCAGTTACAGTGTATGTACAAAAGTTTGCAGCCTCGCGTCAAGAACAAAGGGATGAGATGGGAAGGCACTAGAGCTTAGGGTGCTACTACACCAAATGGGGTTCCAGGACCTGTGCTAGGTATGCCAGCTCCTTGTTACTGTGCATAAGGTAAATACAGAAAGCAAGCATTTAGAAGTGTTTGTACTAACTTGACAGTTCTGTTTGAATACTAAAGTGGAACTTGTGTTTGTCTTTTTAGGATTTTCCTAGTATTTCTATAACACATCACAGAAGTATTGTTCTGGGATGAATTGAGACTAGAAAGTGATCTTTCACCAGTCTGCAAAACAAGAACTGGGATTGTAGTGTGCAGTGTGCACTGTCTGGGGTCTGGACACACTTGAAGCTCTGACTGAGGTGGGGCAAAGGCGATATATGTAACCTAAACATTTATATCCCTGTAATATGCTGAAATAAAGAGTTGGGATTATAAAGATGCAGATTTTGTCTGTCTTACAAGGATTTACAGCTTTAGGTAAAGTTAACCTCTCTGTATTTTGGTTTTCAACATTTGATTGATGGTTATTGAATAAACCCTACCACAAACCACTCCCATGATCTGTTGAGAAGTTACTGAGATATTAGATAACCACCCCCCTAACTACTGTTTTGACCAGCATACAAGCTGGATGGTCAGTTAAGTTTAAAGTCTTGCAAGAATGAGTGCATCAGATACAACCTTGCCTCCCTTCCCGTATTCAATTCATGCAACTAATCATCTTCCCAGCACCTGCCTTGTTACAGACATGGTTTCAACTGCTGAGGATGCACAAGTGAACGAGAATTGTGAATTCTCCTGCCCATGAGCATTTGTATTCTAACAAGGGCTACAGTCAACACAGTGGGCATGAGTAAACTGTATAGTATTATTTGAGATTGAAAAGTGCTATGAAAAAATAGGTATATAGCAAGGCAAGTACAGAGGGAAAATCTTAAATGGTTAAGTTGAGCTTTATGTTAAAAAAAAACTTTAGCCAAGGCATAAAGGAGATGAAGTTATCCAGGTGGATATCTGGAGAAGGCATTTTCCAAGTATGGATAACAGCCAGTGCAAAGGTCCTGCATTGCCAGGTATCTAGTGTGTTGCAGCATGGAGGATAGAATGGCTGAAAGAGAACAAGAGAAAAGAACAGATGAAGACAAGGCAGCAATCAGTTGAAGTTGGCTATTGTAAAGAACTTTTTTCTAAGACAGGAGCCATTCCAAATTTGAAGATGCCATGCCTTTCCTTATATTTTAAAGGGTCAGGCAGGTGGGAGAGCAAGGGATGGGTATATGCACACCTAATGGGTGCAATGTGCACTGTTTTCGGGGATGGACATACTTATAAGCTGACTCGGGCAGGGCAAAGGCAAGTATGTGTAACCTAGACATTTATAGCCCCCATAATGTTCTGAAAAACAAAAAGCTCAAAGAATTATGAAGGTATGGCAGCAATCCAGGAAAAAGGTAACAGCTCCAGAGTGGTATCAATGGAGTTGGTGAGAAGTGTCAGATTCTGACTCTACTTACAAGGCAGAATCAACAGGAGTATTTGACAGATGGGGTATAAGGAGTGAGATTGAGAGAGGGAAAGATAAATCAAGGAAACTTTCAAGGTTCTGAGCAACTGGGGCATTGCTAGCGGGAAGCTTTAAGCTATGGGTGGAGCAAATTGCACAGAAATGCAGGTAGATCCCAGGTTTTGTCTGGGACATGTGAAGTCTCTCCTTTGTCTATGAGATCTAAGTGTCTCAAGATGTCGAGCATGTAATTGGAGTCAGTTTGTAGAAGATATAAATTTGGGAGTGGTTAGACATAAAGAGAATTTAAGGCCATGAAGCTAGATGAAGTTACCAAGGAAAGGACTATAGGCAGAGATCTGACACCCCAGGGCATGCGGAAGTTACAGAGGTGGTCAGGAGCTGGCAGAGGAAACTGGGAAGGAGTGGCTAGTGGGGACGGGACAGTCCATGGAGTGTGGGGATTCAGAAGCTAAGTGAAGAAAGTGTGTCACAGAAAGCAGAAACTCAAGTGTGTCAAATGCTGGTCATGTAAGATGGGACTGAAACTGACCTATGGATGGAGAAATCTGAAAGTCATTGATGACCACACCAAGAGAGTCAATGGTTTGTGAAATGGTAGAGACAAGAGTCACATGGAAGTAATTTTGAAAGAATGGCTGAAAATGAACTGGAGACAGGAAAGAAATCTCATGAGCTTACAGTACAAGGGAGCAAATATATGTGGCGATCATTGATGGCAGGAGTCAAGTTGAGAGGGGGATTTTATGTAAGGTTTTAGGAGCTTCTTCTAGGGAAAACAGCAAGTAATAACAGGTCATACAGAGGGCAGACAGACACTGAGGTGATAAATAAGCAAATTTGGGAGGACTAAAGAAAACAGATGTTAGAAGTGGACAGTCACAGCAGAACACTTCTAAAGCAAGAACAGAAACCGCGTGAATTGCTTGCCTCATTTCAAGGGCTATACTTTTCTAATTCCGTAAGTGGTGCTTACCGGGCAAATTGCACAGGCATTTGTTTGCAAATCCAAACTCTTTTGTAGTCATCATTGAGCAATTTGTACAATCACACATTTCTTCAAATGGGTAATTAATACTGATACTTAAATACTAAATTGATAGGCTTATTCTTGTTCTCTTGCATGCAAGCTATTCACATTCTAGCTGTAATTAAGGATCAAGAGAGACAGCTTAAGATAATGGGCATAGTTTCTACTGCCTCCGGTTTTATGCAGATGTATTAATCAGAAGTATAAGCCATTTTTGCCTTTTGAAACTTTCACCTAAGGGAAATTATTTTAAGGCACATGAGTATATATACACATTCCAACATATTTTATACCCATCCCTATATAAATTATGTATAATATATAGATATGTTAGTGATATGGCACTTCAATATGATGCTCACATCTCAGACAATACAAAAGTTTTATAGATTCATAGAATATGAGTGCAGTTCTGTTACATGGATATGTTATGTACTGTTGAAGTTGGGGCTTTTTGTGTAAACATTACCCAATTAGTGTTCCTAGTACCCATTAGGTAATTTCTCATCCCATACTCCCCACCCCCTCAAGTCTCCATTGTCCATTATTCCACTCTATGTCCATGCGTAGACATTACTTAGCTACCAGTTATGAGAACATGTGGTATTTGAGTTATTTCACACTTAGGATAATGGCTTCCAGTTCCATCCTCATTGCTGCAAGAGACATGATTTCATTCTTTTTATGGCTGAGCAATATTCTATATACACACACATTTTATAAGAAATTTTGCTTATTCAGGCCATAATCCATTGGCAGAAGTTCCTGATCAATGGTTTTGCTTTGGTCATTCAGGGACTCAATTCCTGCCCTCTAGGGTCTTAGAGAAAACAGATCTTTTACCTACTATAGCCTGGAAATCACATAGATCACACCTTTACTTGTGTTCCATTGGCAAGAACTAGTCACACAGAACATTTTAGATACAAGGAGGCCTGGAGAACACAGTCCATGTTTGATCAAGTCAGCCCTTCCAACACAGCTCTGTACTATGGAGGCAAATCATGCCACTTTGGTGGCCAGCCAGCTATCTGCTACAAGAAATGAGCTTTTCAAGGACAAAGGCAATGAAATCAATATCTGACTTTCTTTGCATAGATGATATGGAGAGGGTTTGGAGTTTTTATCTAGAGAAAAGCAAAGGAAAGATGTAAAAGCATTCTAACATGACTTAATCTTTGATAAATTAGAACCCTCTGAATAGCAATTAAGAGTTTTGTTTTCACAGAATTTGTCATCCCAGAAATCAGAGTGAACCATGAATCTTGCCATAACCTATACCCCACAACTGGCATGTACATATTTAGAGCACATGGCATTGATTTATACAATCATGTTAGTAACTAGTGGCAATGATAAAGAGCAGTTGACGTCAATGCCATTCAAAGTAACAGGAAAAGTGTTATGGAATAGCAACTAAAAATCAAATGAATTGACTAGGAAAATGGTCAGTCCTCAATTGTAACCCTATAAAATATTAGTAAGTTTTCTTCATTTTGGTAGTTTAACCATATCACATTTTACCTATAGAGATATTTCTTTGAATTACTTTGTGACTTAGTTTATATGTTAGTTTGTATTTATGTGTTTAGTTTAAATATATTTAACATTATCTAAATATATATTTGTTATATGTCCCATGTAATAATATGTTTAAACATCAAGTTTGTGGTTTCCTTTTTGTGTGCTAGCGGGGTTTCTATTTAAAAACATCTTAATAGAGAAATATCTATACAAGTCATAGTTTTGGAAGCTCAACAATAAATTTTCACAAAATAATGAACAGAATCCTGGCACCTCAGGTGTCACATTGCTTTGTCTTTGACTTACACGTTTTGGGATTTATAAAAACAGACAACCACGGTGAAAAGTTCAAAGTAAATAGCAAGTTAAAAAGGAAAATAAATCCTGACTTTTTATAACCTTTGGTAAGAGATGTGTGAAACTTAGTAACCAGGTAGGTAATTTTTCACTGGCCTTCCCCCCCTCAGAAAATTGCCATTTTAAAAATGTATATTTTAAAAAAATGTTATGAATAATGATGGAATGAATATGGGAGTCTGGATCTCTCTAAGATTCTAATTTCATTTCCTTTCAATATATATCCAGAAGGATTTCTGAATCATATGATGGTTCTATTTTTGAGCCCCCCCCATACTGCTTTCCACGATGGCTACGTCAGTACATATAATTTTCATCTGTCAACTATACCTCACTAAAGCGGGGCAAGGGGGGTTCGGGGGGAAGACAATATGTCAGCATCAGTCCAATATTGAAAAGTCATTCTGTTTTCCAGAAAGATGAGAGTACACATACTAGGGAAGAGAATCCAAATCTATTCTTTTATCACCACAGTGAGCAGAATGCAAAAAGTGTGCTTCCTAAGTTAACCAGACCTCACTTTTAAGATATTCCAACCTCAAAATGTAAGTTAAATTTACAACTTGAAGTATTCTGCAAGCATTTAGTAAACGTTTGGTTTTTAATGATGGCTTCATCTCTCTTCAGTCTGGCCCTCTAGATCCCCTTTTTCCACCTTTCTGCCCCAGGAGACTGGCCTGTGATCAACAGGCTGCTTTATCCTCTGGGCTCCAGGTTGTGTTTGGCCCAGCAAAGCACAAGCAGGAGAGTTTGGAGGAGGAGAAGGTGTAGCATTCACTGCCACCGAATCCTCCCCTCTACAGGAGTGTCACAGGCTGGGTGGACCCTCCAAAGGTCACAGTACTTCTCAAAGCTGCCCCCACCCCTTGGCAGGGACCACTTTTCTATTGCTTCCCAAAATCCAAGAGTGGTAATGGCTTTGTTGTCAGCCATATAGAGATATTTCGTTTCCTCTAGGTTTCTCTATACCCTGGCCTACACCTTTCCAAGTTCTTAGTATGAGAGAGTCCCTCCAACCTAGGACTGACTGATTCAATGATAAAAATGTATAGGATATGATGCCTGTTACTATGGAATTTTATATGGTTTTATATGGCAAAATGTGCACACAAATACAACACTGTTAAACATTAAGGGCCATATGAAAACAATTAAAATGCCATGAGGTTTCAAAGAGTAATTACCTCTTTCTTGGGCAATCAGAAGAGTTCATAGAAGACATTAAAATGGCACCTGGAAAAACAGCCAGTATTTCAGTAAGGAAAGGTGCATTTCAGGTGTTAGAAATAGTGCAAGCAAGGGAACATTGGAAGAAAATGGCATGGCTTATTTGGGAGAACTGATTAAGTTTTATCGGAGTATAGGATATATGAGAAACAATAGTAAGAATATGCAGGCCAGGGGTGGGTTGAATTTGAATGTTGCAGCAGTTAGAAATTTGATAGACACTTTAAAAATCAATGGTGAATTTAATAATTGTATCTTTATTGAACATAAAACTCATCAATATGTAAGCATTTGAGGAGAAAAGCTGAACTTTAGAAAAACTTTGATAAGATCAGAAGGTTGAAAAGGAAGACCCCTTTTGTGGAATTGTTACAGTCTGTGCTAGGGTAATAACAGGTGCAGTAAAGCAAGAGATGACCGAGAAAGGGATTGAAAGAGTTAGGATTCTGTGGGACTCAGAAGCCAGTTGCATAGCGGCATGACTTGGAGGACTGTAAAGGACCATTACAGATGGCAGATGGGAAGTTTAGAAGTTCCATTAATGGGCACTTGCAAGTCCCTAGAAGGAATGATTTGTGAGAAGATGACAGGATCGATTTTGATGAAAACAAGTGTAATATCTACCAGCCCAACATTAAGATGAACTTGGAAGCAGATGGTCTCAGACGTGGAGGTAGGGCCCAACAGAGAGGATAGAGCCAGAATGTAGATTTGGGCAAGGCCTAAAAAGAGGGGACCACTGAATCACAGGCAGGAAGGGAAACTTGGATAAGTGCTCATACGTAGGAAGAGGAAGGAATAAAAAGATTAACATATTTAACTCTGTTAGCGCTTAATGTGAAGATTTAGCACAGTGCCTGGTTAAGAGTAAATGTTTAATAAAAAGTTGGCTATAATTAAAGTCACTATTATTGAGTTAAAGGGTATGTCAGGACATTGAAGTATTATGGAAATCAAGAGGTTTTAAATAAAGATGGATATTGCTGTGGTTTCCAATGCTCCAATTGAGATATGTAGAGACATTTGGAACATATCTAGGAAGACAGAAAGATGAAGAAAAAGTTAATCTGTTGTCCTCCAAGTATTCTGACTTTGAGGTCAATATTTATCTTTTGCATCCCTTGCAGTAAAACTGTGGAAGGCGTAGTGACTGCAATATCGCCAAAATTTGGGTTGTTGGTTATTGAGACAACAAAGCCATGGGGTCAGACTGCCTGGGTTTAAATCCTGGCTTCATTTTTTTTTTTTTTTTTTTTTTTACTGAACCTGTGACATCGGGCAAGTTTGCTTAAGCTTCCTATTTCTCAGATTTCTTTATTTGTAAAATGGGGCCCTGAGATTACCTCCCTAGCTTTGTTATATAGATGTGCAAGTACTTTATAAAAGCAACTTCCCTAGTTAAATGTTAGCTAATATTGTATTTGCCATTTTGTTCCCACTTCATTATGCATTTCTGTTCTCATCTCACTTTCTATGTCTGTTAACCCTTGCCCATCATGTTGCCCCACAATCAGTGTTATAGTTGTCACGGCTGAAGCATGGATACAAACCGAGAAGAACAGCACCACAACGTCACACAGAACAGATATCAGCTCAAACTTAAATAAGAGGCAGCCAACTTCAGATTTGCTGGCCATCGTGGTTGTAAGGGATTTCTAAGAAATATCGTCACTCAAGATATCTCCCACTGCTGAAATCATTCTCTCAAATCCGTGCTATTCTGTGTTCTAGGCTAAGACATGAGGTATAGAGAGGTTAAGTAAAACTGCCCAAGTTTTTAAAGAAAATGAATAAAATGGGAAGTTGGCAGCATCAGGACCAAAAACAGTTGAATAAGCAATTTTCCATGCGTATGTTGTGATGACAATGAAGTATTATACACCAATCCTGAAAAGTGGGTTGCCACATTTTGAGAGAGCCATAAACTTACAAGTCTCTTCCCCTTTCCCACCCTATTAAACAAACCTAAACTGTTTAAGACTGGAGGAAAATAAGAAACAGAGGCAGCAAATAGTTGCTCTAATCTTCTGGATGCACCACTGTGTTTTATTTGTATGCATGATTTTGTACGAATGCTTTTAAGACCTTTTCCACAGTTAACCATGAACTCCACCAGCCCCTATTCCTTTATAATCAGTCTGAATCACATGTTTTGTTTTTTTATACCTGGCAGGACCCGTGACCCATCTAAAGGTTGCAACCTTCGTAGGCACTGAAGATGCACTTTGATTCCCGTTATTGGATTTCATATATTCACATTATTCAGGGGAACCCTCTCAAATTCAAACCTATACAATTTATTCAAAAGACATTAAATATTTAGTTTGAGACTCTACGGACAAGATGATACAAGTGATGTTTTCTCTTCCCCTATATCTCCAGTTACCAGAAATGTTGTCATTTTCATTTACAGGTGTTGAGCCCAACTGATATGCCTCCAGGGAAAGAAGCATAAATAAAAGCCTTTTGTTTTGTAGCCTAACTAAGGACTCTGGGGTTTCAGCAAACCCAATTGCTTATTTACCCCTAATTCTTGTCAAAGGCGTATTTTCATAAACATTCACATACTCTAAATCTTCAGAGGAGCAGAATATTAACTAGGTTTTATTTTTTTTCTAATTACTGGCTCATTTAACATGAAAAAGTAAATGACACCCTAGCTTATTTCATTTGTTTTTCATATTGCTGTTTTTACTAAAACTGTAAAAAGAAAAAAGGCCTTAGGTATCAATGTGCAAGCATGAATGATTAACGGAATGTTTGCATCCTGCTAATCACCAAGGAACACCATTCGGGGGTCTGCGTGGCCTTCTTTATAGTGGCAATAAAGACTGGGGGATATTTGGGCATTAATTTCTCACATAAAATGTTAATGAGATGCACAATTGATGACTGTTCTTTCATTTCTGAATTTTAAAAGATAATCTGTTCCATAGTTCTATTTACCCTAAGAAGGAATGCTTTAGTAGAATCCTGAGGACTTCTTACCAGCTGTTTTACGTTTGATAGTTTTGTTTCATAGGTGGCTAAGAAATCAAAACTCAGCTCAGAAATATACTAATTTATAAGTCTCTGTTGCTCTGCAGTTTACAAAGCATTTGAGTATATTATCTCAGTTTGGGTTCCCAGGCAGGCAGATTCTGAGACGAGGACTAGCGCATAGCAGGATACTTACTGCAGTTTACTCTTCAAGAAGGAAGAGGAAGAAAACTGAACCGGACAGAGGATAGCCTTTGATGCGGCCACCATGAAGGTCTCGGGGTAAGGGAAAATGCATTTGTACAGGCAACAGAGGTTCCTTAGGCCAAACTGAGACGGCTGCCAGTGTTTTCTCCAGCCCAGTCCCCCACCTTGCTGGCCTTCTGGGGAGGCGTGAGTCAGCAAACTCATGTAACCGAGGTGTCATCTCCTACGTGAACCCATGTGACCATGCTTTCCCATGGTGTGCTGCCGCTATTGTTCAGAGCCGCATGTGAGCGCTGGCCATGTTCTCAGCCATGCCTTTCGCTGCTGCTCCATCCCCCTGACGATAAAGTAGCATGTCTCACCTGCCTGCTGCCACTCACCTTTCCTTCCAAGTTCTGAAACCTGCACTGGAGCAGGCGCTAGCCACAGAGCTCCCTCTAGTCACACTCAGCTAACCCCACGGGGAGCTCTAAACCTGGCATAGCCCTTCAGGGACTTCCTGAGTTGGGGTGAGGTGGTGGCTGGGCTTTTGTATTTCCCTGTCGATCTGTCATTGCATGTAGGCTGCCCAGAGAAGTGGGGAGGCAAATCATCTTAGCCGAGGCATTTCCAACATCCCTTAGATATTTAGGTATTTCCGTCTCCCCTCCCCAGCATGTGTTTACACAAGCGACTGGCCATACATTTCCCGGAGAAATCAGTGCCCTGTGGTGTTGGAGGGGCCTTCCCTTCCTTCCAGTCACCTGGCCTCTCCTTCAAAGGACTCCTTCATAATGTTATAAAGGTACTTTAATATGAAGAAATTGTTTTTAAAACATTTTCCTGTGAAGGTTAGTTCTTAACTAAATCAGGATAAACCTAACGGACACTCCACAGTGCGATGAATTATCTGCTTCCATCAGTGCACGTGCATTGACAACGTGGAGCACCATTTCTGTCTGAGCACTCTCGCCGTGTGAGTGCCGAGCTTGGCACAAGACCCTGAGTGCAGGGATGGGACCCAGACACCAATTCCAGGCCAGATGTCATATTTAAGAGCCTATTTCAAAGGCTAATTTATGAGAATGTGCACTGTTGGAAGAAGATAGTTAAGCTTCTTGGTAATTACACCTTCTACTAAGTAGAAATCTTTCTGAAAAGCAACCCCAAAAGATGGTATATCAGCTTCCCTAAGCCGTCACACAAGCAGGGTTGTGAGGGGGATTTGGATTTCAGAGGCTCCAGCTGTGACGCAGGCAGCTGCCTGGTAGCAGGAATGCGGCCACCTGCATGTCACATCAGGCCTCCAACTTCCCATCAGTTGGGTTGGAAGCAGCTGGGAGGCAGGATGGACTCGGAGTGGATTTAAACAGCAACGACCTTTTAGCAGAATTACACCTGCATTTAACCAGGGCATTCAAAAAGTAAAAGGATCTAGAATAATTTGAGTCTCTTGTTTTCTTTTATCAAGTTAAGCATAATTAATGTACATAACCATGGTGGAAAAACAACCTTTCTTAGATTGTACCAGATGCCACAATGTCTGGAAAGTCACCGGCAGCTTTCTCTTAGTTAGGAAGGTCAAAATGTATAGAAGAATCTTTCTTCATCATCACATTGAAAATAGTGAGTGGTTCTGCTCTGAAGCTAAACAAGATTCTTCATCTGAATGATAAACACCAAGAGGTCAGAACATTTCCTGGCTGTTTTTTAATGATCCATTTGAGAGGACGCTTCTCAGCAACTGGGGGTTCAGTTGGCGTCCTAGTCTCTGGAAAAGTGAATACATACAGTCCCCACGAGCCAACATGCCTACAATTTTGGAAGTCAAACCAGCTTTTGTTGGCACATTTATATTCTAGAATTTGATAGACAGTCAGAGTTGAGGATGGGGAAAGTTATAATGAAAACACACACTTATGTTATCTTCCTTATTTCGTCTCAGAGATGAACTCTTTTCTATATATTCATAAT
Organism: Microcebus murinus; assembly: GCF_040939455.1. NCBI lineage: Eukaryota > Metazoa > Chordata > Mammalia > Primates > Cheirogaleidae > Microcebus > Microcebus murinus. Next base: position 6,942,063 of record NC_134119.1, on the reverse strand, counting down.
GTCTGAAGATTATGTTTTTAAGCCCCCAGGCCACCAGCTATGCTTACAAATGAGTAATATTCTGTGAATGTTATAAAAATGACCCCTTGAAATCAGGTACTAAAAGCCACAGCTGATTTTGATTCCCACAGAGAGGAGTGTGCGAGGGGGGGGGAAGGGAATGGTTAAGTTCTAGTCAGTAGATAAGGGAAATACATTGTACAATCAAAATGACCCTTGAAAATTTGAATATTCACAAGTTTTTCCTCCAGTATTGGAGTGTCTATTTTTGTTGAACACCAGATGAAGTAGTTCATGGAAACAAATAAGTAAATAGCCTATCTTTAAACATCAGAATCAACTTATCTTTAAACATGAGGACATTAGAATCATCAAATTCACACCCTGAGAAGGATGCAAGATTGTGTCCAGGCTAGGGACAAGATTTATGTCTCCCCTTTTCTCTTGTTCACTTCAAGTGTGCCACAAGCAAAAGACTCAACACTATTTAAATTAGACCTTAGTCTTACTTCAATTATGGTTTTTTTTTTGAGACAGAGTCTCGCTTTCTTGCCTAGGCTAGAGTGAGTGCCATGGCATCAGCCTAGCTCACAGCAACCTCAAACTCCTGGGCTCAAGCAATCCTACTGCCTCAGCCTCCCGAGTTGCTGGGACTACAGGCACGAGCCACCATGCCCGGCTAATTTTTTATATATATATTAGTTGGCCAATTGATTTCTTTCTATTTTTTTTATAGTAGAGACAAGGTCTCGCTCAGGCTGGGTTTGAACTCCTGACCTTGAGCAATCCGCCCACCTCGGCCTCCCAGAGTGCTAGGATTACAAGCATGAGCCACCGCGCCCGGCCCTCAATTATAATTTTATAGTTAGATGCTACACACAGATGAATTGCACTGGTATGTGTTGTACATATGTGATCTGTGTATACCAACATTTGTCCGTACTACATACACTTAAAATGTGGTATTTTCCACATTCAAGTTTTTTCCTTCATATGGTTGGCCCAAACACTGGCTGATGGAAACATCTCCAAAATTCTCCCTATTAAAGATATAACTCTGAAGTTCTATACTGAAACAAGTTCAATATCTCTGAGTAGGAGGCTGTGGTCCAGACTCTGCTAAGACAGTTGGCACATTCCTCTATCCCTTGAGTTATCCTGATTAGAATGGATTTATTTTCTATGAGGCATGTAGTTACATATAAAAGGGGGAAAAAAATCAGAAAGACTGGGAGAAAGTCAGGAACACTTTCAGATGTCAAATGGAAACCTGAGATTCTCTCAAGCAACCACTCAGCTTCACTGGGAATTCAGTGGATCTTATAAAGGCTAAAAACACCATCTACTGTTCATGTCCTCAACGAGGAATAATTAGAAATTTTCTTAGTGTTTTATTAAATCTTCCACTGTCAGTGTGAGCACTTCAATTAAAGTAGCACCCAGGAGTTACTACAAACCTATTTATGTTTCTATGAAGTTATTTAATTTTCCCACCCTTCACCATCTCAACCCATTTTACCCTTCTTGTCCCCACAGTATAACGTGGATGGATTTTAAGCAAAGCAAATCAAGGACTGGTTTTCACAAGCTCTGAACCCTGAGGAGCAGATTGTCAACCTTCCTCTGCTGAGGACAAAGACAAAAATCATAAACCATGTTCAGAATCTACCTGTAAAGAAAATTCAATCCCTTCTCTAGTGATCCACGTGGAAGAAAACTAAGCAGTCACTGGGGAAAAGGACAAAGTACCCAATTCTCAGCTTTTAGTTTTGTAGTTGGTTGGTGGTAGGGTTTGGCTGTTTCCCCAGGATTCTGAAATAAAGACTACATTATCCACATCTGATCTCCCATTTACTGTTACTACCAATTGGTGGAGTTTGAGCTAGCCACACTTCAGACGTGGCTGTTTGTTAGAAAGCTCTCCAAGTCCCTCAAATATTGCTTTTTATAATACTTGTTTCCCTACTTCAGGTTTCAGTCCCTTATTCGTTCATTTTACAAGTCTTTCCTGAGCACTTGTCAGGTACAAAGCAGTTTTAGGCATTGAAGATTTAGCAGTGAAAACGACAATAAATAGATACTATCAGGGACCTAGTGAAAGGAGACAGAAGAATTACCTAAATATTCAGAAGGCCAGGTGTAATGAGCAGAGGCCAAAGTGCAAAGAGACAGGGCTTTTATTTCAAACTGGGAAACTCTTGCTGACAAATTGAATCTTTGAGTCTGTACTGTGGTAAACTGGGAATGTTCGAGTCTTTTACACCTCACGTTTTCTGCCAGAAAGTAAAGCTAAGGCAGAAGAATGGCTGAGATGGAGAGAAAGAACTTGGTTCAGACAACCTTTTTTCAGACCCTGAATTCAGCTAGACCTTTATTTTTCAGTAAGGAAGAAAGATCTTTTTAATAAATCTCTTTTTACTAAAAAGAGATCTCTCTTTACTAAAGAGATTAGTAAAACATTTAGTAAGCAAACCATTAACCCATTCCTTTTTTAAAAAATAAAGTTCTCTTCTCAAAGAATACAGTGGGTTTTGCCCTTTGCAACCAAAAGTTCTAACCTATACGTGGGCTAACCATTCACTTTTAAGATATAGAATCTTTTTCTTCTCATTATGAGAAGATCTTAAAGGTCTTAAAGATTAAGAAAGATAAAGAAAGAAGATCTTAAAGGTCTTAAAGAACATCTTTGAAGGTCTTAAAGAAAATTTAGAAAATACAAAAAGGCACAGAAAAATGTCAATCTTAGGGCATTGTTAGAGTAGAGACTCATAGCACATGCTGAGAAAGAACTATCCACAAAGATCAGGATAGAGAGAAGTAAAAAGCTTATTTTACTTTCCCCAAGAAGGTCGGGGGAAGCAGAGTGCCTGCTCCTGGTACGCCAAAGAAAGAAAGGAGGGCTGACGCGGAAAGCTTGGCCTTTTTATTGACGGTAAAGGGAGGAGAAAATAAAGTGATTGTTGCCAGCTGATAGCAAAAAGCAGCTGTGCCTGTTTTTCCTTTGTTTATTCCCTTCTCTGGGAGGCTGGCTTGTCAGTCTCCTCGGAACCTGGTCTGGCGGAGCACGAGCTGGGGTGGGGGCACTTCGTACACGTGCTGTCTGCTCAGGGCTCTTCAAGGCAGTTAAAACAAACTTTTGGAAACAACAAGTTAAGCCACAGGTGGTTGATCTTACAAGGGGCTGTTGCGTGTTGTGATCTTTCTTTCCAAAGGGGCAATTATGTGTTAGGAGTTTTCTCCTCTTTTTATTTTATTTTTTTTCCTGTTAGATAGTTCTCTATTAGACAGTTTATCAGCAGGACTGTCCTATCAGGCATCGTTTTAATGATTTTGCCGAGTGTTCCATAACATGGCTTACTTATTGAACCAAGCTCCTCTGTTCTTAATGTATTTAAATCATTTGTCATTGTTGCTGATAATGAGTACCAACAGAATTGTAAGAAACATTTTGAAACAAATTCTTTCCTATCCCAGTATTACTTTCTTAGGATATATTTCTTTGAAGTGGAATTGCAGGCTCAAAAGGTATACATTTATTTGTGGCTTTTGAAATGAAAGTGCCAATTTGCCCTCAAAATTAGGATTATACCCGTTTGGGCCACCTTTAGAAGTAGCTGAAAGTGGTTATTTATTTATACATTCACCAACACCAGGAAATAGAGAAAACATTTTAATATCTCTTTCCCCTGTCAAATCAGGAACATCATTTGTTTACTTTACATATATTTTTATTCCTAGTAAGATTGAACCTTTTTCACCATAGTAAGATTTTAACGCATGTCTTTTGTAAATTGTCAGTTTCTTGAGTCTCACCCCTTTAAAATATTTGGACATCTACATTTTCTTATTTTTAATAATGTTTATATGTTAAATTTTTTCCTCAATTAATGACAGTTCAAATCATAAGCCTTTTTATTTATGGAGCCCAGTTCAATAGTAAGTCTTTCATAGTTCATTTACTTTTTCTACACTAATAATATGAACTATTATTATCTTTTAGTTATATACTATGTAAGATGCTCATTTAACAAAAATGAGATTGCAACTCAAAGAGATGAATCTACCCAAAAAGACCACACAGCAAGTAAATAATAGAGTTGGGATTTAAATTCAGGTCTGCTTGAGTCAAAAATCTATGTTTAAGCACAATGCTAAGATGCCTTTGATCATTATTTCCTTTATCATGTAGTTCAGAGGTCAACAAACTATACCAAATTTTATAAATAAAGTTTTATTGGGGCCCGGCGCTGTGGCTCAAGCCTGTAATCCTAGCACTCTGGGAGGCCGAGGTGGGCGGATTGCTCAAGGTCAGGAGTTCGAAACCAGCCTGAGCAAGAGCGAGACCCCGTCTCTACTATAAATAGAAAGAAATTAATTGGCCAACTAATATATATATAAAAAAAATTAGCTGGGCATGGTGGCACATGCCTGCAGTCCCAGCTACTTGGGAGGCTGAGGCAGGAGGATCACTTGAGCCCAGGAGTTTGAGGCTGCTGTGAGCTAGGCTAACGCCACGGCACTCACTCTAGCCTGGGCAACAAAGCAAGACTCTGTCTCAAAAAAAAAAAAAAATTTATTGGAATATAGCCACACTCATTCATTTATTGCTGCTTTCACACGACAAGATCAGACTTGGAGTAGTTATGACAGAGACTACAGAGCTTGAGGATCCCTAAAATATTTACTATCTCACTCTTTACAGAGAAAGTTTGGTGATTTTTGCAGTCGCTTTCATCCACTGGAGATTATATAAACATTGGATCTCCTGGATCTATCCTTCATCTCTCAATACCTTATAGTTTTCCTCAAAATTTCTACTTACAGTTAAATTTACAAAAAAATAAGCAGAACTATTATCATGTTTTTCTTTAGCTATAAGCTGTGCAAGAATGTGACTCATTGCCTCAACTGATAATTTAATCCCCAAACTAACATATTTTGTTCCCCAAATATCCTATTCTTAGATTCCCTCTTGTGTCTTAGCATCCCATCTTGTTGTAATGGCATGGTATCATCTTGCATGTCATTAAGAATAACGTTTAACTTTGAAAAAATGTTATTTTGAATGAAATCTATTTTTCTTGCAGAGATTGTCTCTGTCTTTTGGTTGGGTGTTGATATTTATAAGTGAAGTTTTATAAATTCATCATTTCTGGAAACTCTTGTGGGGTTCTCTCAATGAACTCTCCTCTAGGTCTTCACAGCCATAATAATTCAGTGTGCTTCTAACCTGGGTGGAGATCTTTCCTTTCATTTGATAATAATTGAATTTAATATGGCAAATAGTCTTTGGTGTTTGTAGTATGAGATTCCTTCCTAATAGTATAAGTAGGTAAAGCTTTATTTTCTGTTTTCTCCTTCTTTGTGTTTAAAAGGGATAAATGTGTAGGATCATTTAAGCCAGGGGTCCTCAAACTTTTTAAACAGGGGGCCAAGTTCACTGTCCCTCAGACCGTTGGAGGGCCCGACTATAGTTTAAAAAAACTATGAACAAATTCCTATGCACACTGCACATATCTTATTTTGAAATAAAAAAACAAATGGGCAAAAATACCTGCATGTGGCCCACAGGCTGTAGTTTGAGGATGCCCAATTTAAGCACAAGAAATTATGCAAGAACTGATTGTTTTTAATAATCTTTAGGATTTTTAGATGAAACTTAATAGAACTTGTTAGAAATATTCATTTGCTAAATAGGCTAAAGCAAACAGGCTCAAACCTGGAACATGATCTACAAGTCAGTAGCAAGAAAGGGCTCATCATATACCGTGCTGGTCAGATCACATCAAGAAAATCCATTGCCAACCTGGTACCACATTTTGAAAAGGATGCTAACAAGCCCCCTCTACATCAAAAAGATGGTAACCATAATAGACAATACTCTAGAAATAAAATATTGAAGATTATGTTCAAATTTTATATTGGCTTCCAGCTAGGAGGAGGAGAAATATTATGAGTGTCTCTAAATAACAGAACAAAATGTGAATGGTGGAAAGTCATAGAGAGGCGCTATTTGGCTTAATAAAGGAGGAAATACACTTCTAACAACTAGAGTTATCCAAAAATTGAATGGGTCACCTTCTGAAAAATATTAGATCATTTTAGTTAAAAACTTAATTTTGAGATTTGAATCACTGTGTGTCCTGGATCAAATTACTAAATTTCTCTGAGTCATTGGTTCTTTATTTCAAAGTGACAACAATAATTTTCATAACACAGTGTTATGAAGATAAAATTATATTGCAATTGAATGTCCTTAAAACAGTGCACACCCAATAAATACTCTCTCTCCCACTCAATAAGTGCAATGATGCTGCCCTCAACGTGAAGTGTGAGCTCCCCATCTCCAAGGGTTATTCAGATAGAGTCTGGATGTTCTCCTGCCTGAAATAATATGGAATTCCAGTGTTGAATTGGAGGTTGGACTTGACTGTTTGGCCACACAAATTTTTATTATTACATACGGACTCACTTTGATGTGCATACCCTTCTGGCTTATTCATTTTCCCCAACAAATACGTATTGACTGCCCCTTATGTACCAGGACCATGCTAAGTGCTAGAATTCCAGCTGATAAACAAGAGAAAGACAAACCTTTGGTTTCAGAGAGCTTATATTCCAGAAGAAGTAGGGGAATAAGAAATAAACTTGAAAAAGCAAGAAAACAATGAATAGTTCCACATGCTCTCTACTTCAAACTAAAGGAGGATAAAGTGACAGAACCTGACATGGAAGACCTCTCTGAGGAGGAGGCATGTACTAAGAATGACAAGCAGAGGCCACCTTTGTGAGGAACACTGGCAAGAGCATTCTTCTGGGCTTGGAGCACCTGTGCTTCATGTTCTCTGTGCACAGAATGATGTAATGTATTTGCACTGCGTAAGAGCCAGTGCAAAGATCCTAAGATAAAAATAAGCTTGCAGAGTTCCAAGAACTGAAAGAAGACCCGTGTTACTAGGACACAGAGGAAGAACAAGTGGGATACCAACCAGGATCCATTTCTCCTTTTCTTCTGGACACACAGAGAAATTACACCTGCTTCCTTTGTACCTAAACAGAGACATCGGACTTTTCTGTCCCATGAAATTCAAATAACCATAGTGTGTGTTCTTCCTCAATGGAGCAATAAAAAGCTGTTTGTAATTTCTCCATTCTCTCTCCCTTCCTGTGAGGGTGAGTGTGAAAGGCCTCGTGTTGACATGGCTCATTCATCAAGTGGAAAACAGCTGTCTGGGAGTCACCCATCCCAGAATGAAGCTGTACGAACAAAAATAAACTTCTCTTGCATTAAGCCATAGAGATGGTGGAGTTGCCTGTTAAAGTAGCACAATTTACCTTGTCCTGAATAAAGCAAAGGATGACTAGTAACACGGAGGATAAGGTTACACATGTAGTCAAGGACCAGAAACACTGGATTTCATAGGCCAGGATAAAGAGGATTTATGACCAAATGTAATGAACAGCTGCTAGATAGAAGATGAGCCACATGATCTATCAGCTACTGATTCATGACGTTGCCATAACTCTCAAAATCCCAATGTCTCAAAATTTAAGTCTTAGCTCCTTGCCTTACATCAACGATGCATTGGTGCCCTTACTACTTTATAGCATAAGAAAATCAACTCATTTTTTTATGGATTTAATGTCAAGGAGAGTAAAGAAAGAAAACAACAGACAGGTAAAATAAGCCTTCCAAGGATATCTTTCTATATACTCTTCACCTTCTTAATCCTTTTTTCTCTACTATAACCATTGTTTTCTTTGTTTTGTTTTATGTTTTCTGGTTCTTGAAAAGTATTTTGCAACAGGTAGTTATCAAATAAAGAATAATTTATAAATATTTGTTGTAATTTTTTCTATCTTTGCTTTCCTTTTTAAGAAAGAAAAAATTCCCAAGTTTCAAATTTAATTAAATACACACCTGTCTAGGTTCTAAATCTGAGTCATGATTAGCAACATTTTGAAAGTAAGTAAGCCAAATAGTACATGCTTTTTTGTCAACAATCAAATTAATGTTATGTTGTGTATAAAAGTCAGTGAATGCATGATTACATATTCAATAATAGTTTTAAAATGTCTTTGTTATGATGATACCACTGCCTAACGTGTAATGATGATTTATTACTGACATATTCTAAGGAGATCCTGAACACCTTACACATGCCATCTCATTTAATCCTATGAATGCTACACAAAACCATGATGAAGAAATGGGCTTCAAATCACTATCATGGAATAAGAACTTGAAATGTTAATTCTAATATTAGCCATAAGTCTTTGAATACAATTACAGAATGTATTTTGTAATTGCAATAAATGACCTGCACTCTTGTCTAGTAATTAAACTTCTATATCATTTAGACATAGTGGTTTGGATTTATAAGAACACAGTAGTTTTAATAAAATATGCGTTCTAGAATTGTGTTTGGAAATACATAGAAATGAATGTGTTTCAAAAACTATTTCTGCGTCTTACCTAGTCTTTTGTATTTTGAAAGAGTTTGAAGAATAACCTCTCTATCCATAACAATGTTTGGTAACAAAGTATAGAAACTGAGTCTGGCTAACGGAAACTAAAGGGAATTTTTTGGACTATAAGGAAACAAGGGCCAAAATAATAGAAGCACAGGAACATTCTCATCCAAAGCAGATCAGATGGCCAACCACATCCCGGAAAGACCTCCAACCATTTCCAAATTTTCTAGTCATTGCTCATTCCAGGGATAAGCATCTAACAACTGTAGCTTGTGTCACATGCCCACCTTGACTTTACCAGAGTAGGAGGAGGGATGGAGTACAAGGATCTTCTAGAACCCTCTTTGGCTGCCCTATGAGTAGGCACTTACTTGTTCCAGCCCACTCTCCAATGAAGGAGGGGCATGTTTTCCTTCAAACAAAATCAGGCTGCTGTTAGGAAGGGAAATAGATGCTAGACTACCTGAAAAAAAATGTTTATCTTCACCATAGTTCTTTCTGAATAGTTCTCTAAGTAAGGCAAGACAATTATTACTATCTACTGCACATAGTAATGGAGGTTCCTTGAGGTTAAGCAGCCTGTCCAAGTTCTCGGGGCTGAGCAAGGAAAGTAGACAAGTCTAGAGACCACAATCTTGCTTTCTTTTCCAGTAGTTTTCCTACCGCATCCTTCTGAAAAGGATACTAATTTATTATTTGGTTTCTTTCAACTACAAATCACCTTATTTTTCCTTTTTCTCCTAAATCATTTTAGTGGATAACAAGCTACAGAGAAAGTCTGTGTATCACTGTCAAATCGCCTTTTGGACAATATCACCCTGCCATGTTTCTGTCAAAGTGGATCTGCAACATTGACAAGAGAAGACACATATAAACAAAAAGTCCTCATTGTTCATTCAGGGGCAGACTCAGCTGGAGGAAACCTTGGGAGGTAGCATCCCCAGTGCAGACTGGGTACAATTAGGAGATGCCAGATTCCTCGCTGTGTTCCTAGGCACTTCTGCACTCACTTAAAAGAGCAATTTCACTTTGTCTCTGTCCCAGCCTTCATTCCACCCCTGCAGTTCACAGCCATGGCGAGCCCTGAACACAATATGTCACAGTGACTGTGACATATTGACCTTGCCTAAGATATGGGGACCTGAGGCTCTTTCTTCTAAATGTGGGGGAACGAGCCACGCTGGTGTGTATTCACATGGAATGGAAGGGCTTCAGAGGCTGTTGATAGGATTTCCTGAAAATCAGGGAATGGAGCTTGAGTTGATATGTTTAAAATACTTTTTGTAGCAGATTTGAATTTGCTCTGAAGAATATAGATACCAGAAAAGTCTATCTTATAACACCTACTCACACAGAGCTTTAGTGGATAGGGAGGAGTATCTCCTTTCCCCTCTAGTTCTGTAATTGAATTTCCAGGGCTTACTAGTTCCTAGGAGTCTAGGGGGAAGGGTGTGGACTATAATGTGTGCTAATTATTATGATTACCATTGATCTATCTGTCAAACAATGCTGCATGGTATCTGATAGGAAGGCTAGTATTAGGAAAGCTAGGATTTACTTTCAGGACTTTTTATCTCAGATGTACCTAGTCTCAGATGTTTATGTGCCCCTATTTGACAAAATGCCACCAGAATCTCAATGATAAGGCAAAGAAAGGAGCAAAAGAGTGTATTTTCTGAAAACACTTTGAGAGTCACCATTAGGTATCCAGCCACAGACAAGACCCTCTAGGGATAAGTTCTGACCTTAGGGATAAAGATAGGAAATTGTCATAAATATAGAGAGCAGCAGAGTGAATATTTCTTATCTAGAGGGGGGAAATGCAAATGTAGAGTTCACAGCCTGAGTAGATTTGGGTTGATTTGTAAAATATTTGGCCTAGGACCCTTTTAGGATCACCAATCTACATACTGGCTCTTGCCCCACAGATTCCCCTTACTCCTCGCTGACTCAGTGTGAGTCCTTGAGGATTTTTTAACCAATTACTTAGAACTGGGCAATAGGGAACTAGAGCCATGTGTCATCCTCACAATTTGCTATTTAGCCTCTGTGACACTTCTTTATTGTTGGGTTTCATTTAAAATATATATGAAGCAAGATTCACTTTTTTATAAGGTACAGTTCTATGGCTTTTGACTAATGCTTAGAATCAGGTATCCACCACCACAGCCATGATAGAGAAGATTCTCATCACCCACAAACTCCCTTGTGTTTCTCATTTGTTGTCCATCCTTGGCACCATCTGCCCTTAGCAAGCACTAATGTGTTTTCCACCCCTGTGGTTTTTTCTTTAAAGAATATCACATAAATGGAACCATACATACATGGATTTTTAAGTCAAGCTTATTTTACCTGGCGTATAATGCCTTGGACCTTCATCCATGTTGTTGCATGTATCAATAGATTGTTCCTTTTTGTTACTGAGCAGTATTCCATTGCATGGAAGTAACACACTGTCTACCTATTCTTCAGTTGAGAGATGATCTCTAGTTTTTAGAAATTATGAATAAAATACTATAAACATCCCTGTAAAGGTTTGTTTGTGAACATAGGTTTTCATTTCATTTCAATAAATATCTAGAATGAGACTTGTTGGGTCAAAAGGCAAATGTATGTTTAACACTATAAGAAACTGCCAAAATGTTTTCCAACATAATTATGGCTCTATTATTCTATATTCCCACCAGCAACTAATGAGTGTTCCAAATGCTCCACATCTTATAAATGTTAGGGTTTTTTTTCCTCACCATTTTATTAGGTGTGGACTAGTAACTCATTGTGGTTTTAATTTGTATTTTTCTTATCACTAATGATGCTGAGTGGCTTTTCATGTGTTTATTTGGCATCCTTATATCTTCTCTAGTGAAATATTTGTTCAAGTATTTTGCCCATTCCCTAAATGAATTGTTTACTTTCTTACCATTGGGTTTTGAAAGTTCTTTAGATGTGTTGCATTTAAGGTCTTTATCAGATAGGAATTTTGCAAATATTTTCTTAATCTGTGGCTTGCCTTTTAGATCTCTTAACTTTTCTTTTGGAGAGAAGTCCAATTAATTTCGGTGAAGTACAATTTATACATTTTTAAATTATTTTAGGAATCATGCTTTTGGTGTCATACCTAAGAAATTGCATAATTCAAGGACACAGATTTTCTCCTGTGATATTTTTTTCTAGAAATGTTGTGGTATAAGGTTTCATATTCAAATCTATGATCATTTTGAGTTGATTTTTATATAGGGTGCAAGATATGGATGAAGACTCATTTTATTTTGCATATTCCAGCATGAGTTGTTGAAAAACTCTCCTGTCTCTAATTGCCTTTGCACCTTTAAAATCAATCAACTGTAATGTGTAGGTAAAGCACAGTTGACTACTTTCTGTAGGGAGTTGAAATGATTCTGTATGGTGCTGAAATGGTGAATGCATGACACTGTGTTTTTGTCAAAAACCCACAGAACTGTAACGCACAAAGAGTAATCCCTAATTTATGCAAATTGAAAATAAAGCATGTAAGAGATCAGGGGATTCCAAGATGGAATACAGACTGTGACAAATAAATCTAACTGTACTGTGAATATATAAAACAACCTCCCTGAACAAGCTGGGAGAAAAGGTGCTGATCTAAGTAAATTCAGAAATGAGTGGGGTCTGTAAAACTAAAGGCAAAAAGAATTTCACATTAGCACTGCAGCTGGTAAAGGTGTTTCCCACAGGGGTAGGAGTTAACCCATCTGAAACCACTACACATATCTGGAATTGAATGATTAGGTAAATGAAGGGCAGATGGGTTTCTCATTGTTGGAGTGGGAGGTTACAGAAAAGCAAGGGTAAAGACTAGAATGACCTATGTGGTGATAGGTTAGAATTGGAGCCATCAGCATGAACTCATGTCTAGCTGAATGCAGGTATAGACGATTACATATAGAAATATTTACAGGTATGTATACATGCACATTGTAGGTTATACACATACATCTCCTTGCTCTGTCTGCTGAAAGGGACAGAGCAAGGGCCTGGAATCAACAATGCCATCGCAGCAATGAGCACATCTAGTGCCCAGAAGTTGGTTTCTAATCCCAGTCTCTAATTGAAGAACCCAGGATTACCTGGGAAAATGGCCAATTCTAGGACTGGAACAGGAAATACAAAAATGAGCCTGCAAGAGTCTTGTGATGTCATAAAGCAAGGACATACTCCAATTAAAACAAAGACAGACAAAACCCCATATTGATGGAGTAAGTCAGAGACATAGAAGCCAACTGAAAGAACTAAAGAAGTTTTTAGCCAAAGCTAAAAAATTTAAGCAACGAAGTCATCTTGGATCACAACCTAAAATATAAAATCAGTATGCATGATATATGCCGGTATAAATAAGGGATTGAAAAAGCTAATACATCGGGAAGAACAGGCACATCTGTGCAGAGGAATTCTAAATAATTTGTTTGCCCTTAAGAAGGTAAAACTTAACTCCCAGCATCTTAAGTGTGAGCTGAACAGAGTGACTTTCTTCTAAAGAGCACACTATGGAAAGGAGAAAAAAAATAGTAATTTTACAGTGCAGAAACCTTACAAACACTATCCCAGCAGGGTGATCAAAGTTAACAACAGCAGTGATGAGTTATGTTGATGGTATGCACCCCTGTGTAATGTGAGAAGAAGTGCACTTCACCTCTTGCATCTCCCTTCTAGGACATAATAAGCCCAGTCTAATCGGGAGAAAAACCATCGCATGAATCCAGTGGAGGGATATTCTAAAAAAAATACGTGGCCAGTAGGCTCTGGAACTACCAGGGTTATCAAAAACAAAGAAAATATGAGAAACTGTCACAGCCTAGAGGAGCCTAAGGAGATATGATGGCTAAATAAAATGTAGGATCCTGCAACAAATTTTTTATTTAGCCTATAGTGTAGGCTATATGGGAACTCCCTATAGTATCTTTGCAAATTTCTGTAAGTCTAAATCTAGTCTAAAACAAAAAGTTTATTTTAAAAGTGAAAAAAAAAAAAATTACAAGCTTTCTACCCCAATGGTAAACATGAGATTCCAAAGGGGCTTCATTTTCCTTCAGCAATCTAAAATTTCTCAAATTATTTGTTTGGAAAGATTATGAGGCCATTTTCCATGGGCTGGAAGAGGTGGTGGTGTGTGCCACTCTTGCATAACCTCAGCACATGGAGTAAAGGTAGTCATTTTTTTATTATTATAATTTTTTGCTATTCCTCCTTTTGACAGGCAGAATCTCCTCTCCTCTTGAATCTGCATTATCCTCGGTGACTTGATTGACTGATAGAATGTGGCAAAAGTGATATTCTAGATCTTTTGAGGACAAGGTTTGTTAAAGCCATGCAGCCTCTGCTAGAATCCGTTAAGATAGATGGTCTAAGGGTATTCATTTAGGGAATTGAACCTCCTTGCTGTGAGCAGCCCAAGACCCGTGGTGAGACCAGGTGTAAGTGCTTGGTCAGTAGCTTTGTTTGAGCTCCCCGCCATAGCCAGCAACTCCAGACACCTTTCTGAGCCAGTTGAGGGGTGAATCTCAGAGATGAGATTTGAGGGGTAAATCAATTGAAGGGTGGTGAATCTAAGAGATGACCCCTGTCCTGGTCACCATCTAATGGTAATTTCGTATGAGAATCTGGGTGGGAACTGCCCCACTGAGCCCAGTCCCTTCCCAGAACCATGAAGATTCATAATAAATGGCTGCTTCAAGGCATTGAGATTTGGGATGATTTATTACATAGCAATAGATATCCAAAACACTCTACTAAATGCCGTAGCTTCAAACTAAATTTTCTAAGAGCATTTCATGTACAAACAAACAAGTACAAAAAAGCAAACATTTACTACGTGCCTCCTATTTGCAAGGCATAGTTCAGAACCTGTAACTCCAAGCCTTAGTGCTATCACCTGCAAAAAGAAAACATCTTTCAAGCAACCATTGTGAAATATTTCAAAGGAGCCACCAGCTCCTTCGTCTTCTTTTCAAAGATTGTCTTCTTTTAAAAGACTACCTACTACGTCTTCTCAATTAGATCATTCTGAAATGCAGTGAAAATGGACAAGTGTTGCGTAATAAAAATGATTTTATAGATAACTTTTCTTTCTTGTAAATTACTTTTTTTTAATAAGACAGAAAACCATATGAAATATATGCCAGTAACCCAGAAGAAGAGGTGAGATGATCTGTGGCCATGACCTTGGGAAGGAGAGAGGGAAAGCAAAAAGGAGACAAGTTTCTTAACTCTATCCCAGGCAAATTCAGAGCCAGGCATTAAGGAAAACATGCAGGACAGAGATTAAAAATTCCTGTCACTGGAGTAGATGCCCAGATCTGCTGCTCACCAGATTTGTGACCTAAGGGCTGTAAGCTGTCAGAGAACCATTTGTAAAATGCAAGTGTAACCACACTTGCCTTAGAGACTTGCTGGGGGTTAAAATGTGATTAAGCTTTTCAATGCTTAGCATGCTCTGCTATGTATTAAGCAGTGGTAAACACTGGCTTCTAATTTTAATAATAAGTTGCAAACAAAATGACCTTGAATCTCTCCATCAGGCTCTGTGTCCAGGCTTCTCCTGCCCCCTTCTCTTCGGGAAAGACACTGGTGCCCACAGTTGCAACTTCAGTTCATGGAGAATAATTTCTCTGACCCCTCTGCTTTCGGAAACCATAATCCTGGTCAGAGCTGTGACTAGGATAAACACCTGTGGGCCTCTGAGATCCCAGGTAAGTCATTTAACCCATCTCTGTCTTGTTTTTTTTTTTTCCTTTGTGAAATAGAGACAATATAGTATCTATCATATAAGGCTAATATTAGGCTCAAATAAGATAATACCCATAAAGGGCCTGAAGCAGCATCTAGCACATAGAAAGTATTCACTTTGTCATTATTATGTGTTGACAGTTTGTATCAGTGCAAGAAATTCTCCTTAGGTATATAATTAGTAACCTGGTGTCCTGATATTTTTGCCACCGGTATTTTCCCTAATTATTTGTTCTTTCAGAAAGTGGGTATGAGTATAATAAGATGATGAAAACGCTATTGACATGGTAACGGAGGGCACTGAAGGTATCTAAGAGGAAATATCGCTTTATTTGTAATGTTATTTTAAAAACCACATGGAGTGATGGGTGAAATATTGAGAATCTGGCTAACAGAGCTCAAACAACAAGATGAGATGGTTAATGCCTCACTTAAGAGAGTATAAAGAATTTCCTTAAAAAGGAAGAGGTGAGAGATAAGAAGGTCCATGAAGGGAAGGAAGAAGAAAAACATGATGGTCTGATGGTGTATGAGCCTTTGTGAGATGGGACCAGTTTGGGGCAGATGAGGGTGTTCTGAGAAAAAGCATATTCACGTGTAAGTGGTTTGCTTTGTTGAAAGCTCCTCCTCTTCCCATCAACCCCGCCCCTGTCATGAGAAAGTCTGTTTTACTCATGAATATATAGGACCTACAGAGGAGTTTTTATGTATGGACATAAAATGAATCTCTTGGGTGGGATGATGGGTTGTGGGCAAAAAAAAAAAATGGCACATGGAAATAGGAATTCCAGAGGCAGGGGGATCACTCTGCCTCATTCCTTCCCAGTCCAGGATGTACAGAAAATGCTGACAGCCTTCAGAATGTCCATAAGGCATTGCAAGGAAGACTCATGCCCTTGTGAACTCACTATTGTGTCTCTGTGCCCAGGCTATGAACTGACATATTTTGAAAAAATGAGTGAAGGAATGTATGAGATCACAGCTGACATATAGGTTACATGTATCTAGGCATTATATATGCAAGGAGCACTTACTTGCAAACTGTTTAGGCATAATTCATAGTTCCCTGGTTGGTTTCTGTAGCCAAATGAGAGTGCACATGGATTGAAACAGACGGATTGTACATGCATTATACCCAAATATTCATTTGACATGCTATTTTTTAAATATTTATTATCTACAATGTACTGTTCCAGGTAGACAAATGTCTCTGCCTTTGTGGATCTTTCACGTTGGCAGATGAAGCAGAACATAAACACATAACAAACAAAATAATTTCATATAGTACTATCTATGAAGGACATGAAACATTGTGATTAGGGAGGGTCTTGGCAGGGAGCTGTACAGGAAAGCCACTCAGCAAAGGTGGTCACAGAATTCCTCTCTGAAAAGACTTTTGGTTGAAGTATGAATGATGAAAAAGAATTGGACGTAATTTGGGGGTGAAGCCTTCTATATAGAGGCCTGGGATAAGGGCGAGGTTGAAGGAATAAAAGCAAGATGAGGGTGCTGGGTGGACAGGGAAACACTTGAGTGAACGGTTGAGAGAGGGGTCAGTAAAGATGTGGATTTTATTCTGTGGGCAATGAAAAGCCTTTGGAGGGTTCTAAACATAGGAGGGATATGGTCTCATTATAATATCATTTGTTTTATGATAAACAATGCCCGTCTCCTCTATTATCTCATTTGACCATCGCCACCAACCTGAACGCTCAGCGTTAGCGCTTTGTCTCGCAGAGATGTAACTGGTGCTCAGAGAGAACGCTTGCTCTATCCAACAGCATCTGGGTACAAGGGAAAATTGAGGCTTTTGCAGGATGCCCTGCAAGAACTGGCTGCCTTTCAACCAGAGCCCTCTTTGTTTAATAATTGATAGAAGGGAAAGGGGACGTTTCTACAATTGCTGCTAAAAGACACAATGTGGCAGAGTGATTTTTTTTTCAGTATGATTTGCAAAGTAAGCTAAAAACGCATCTTTCAAGTAAGCACGAGTGTAATGCTTTTTAAAATTTTCCTCCCATCTTTTACCCATGTCTCTGCTGAGTCTGCATATGCACGGTCCACACCGACCTCTAAGGCATTAGCTGACGATCTGCACCCTGGGAAAGAGGGTCAAGAGGGAGATTAGAGCTGAGGGAATGCTGAGGGGAGGCAGGAGATTAGGAGAAGGGGGTGATCCTCACAGCGGGTCTCGAACAGCCTGACTCAACAACAGGGCTGTGTAAGGGATTTGGCGATATTAGACTTTTTGTGAAATCAAGCTATATGCCTTGATGAAACATCTACTGGTTTTTAGAGCAGTACAAATCAATATTTTTCAAGTTAGTTTCAATATGACTGATTTATATTTTTTGGTTTATGTAAACTTCTGTGATAATATAGTGTATGTATTTTAAATATTTCATTACATTTGTGCTGTTTATGGAATTTTTAATGTGATGCTCTGAATCATGAATGAACTCTGTAAAGAAACCTTTACCTAATTCGTTTTATAAAGCATAGTTGGTCTTCCTTGTAATTCAACGTTTGATAATTTATTCCAAAACATATATAGGAAGCAAACATAATAAAAACACTCTTCAAAGCATGATAGTATTAAAACACTAAGGATATGTTGATTTAAAAAATTAGCTAAATAGAAGGGTTGATCTAAATAAGATCGGGAGAAGATCATGTGCCCTCTTGTTTTCTCACCTACCCCTCCTCCTGGGCAATCTTATTTCATTCAATTTCCAATGAACAGATATTTGTTAAGTTTCTTTTAGACACCAAGCAATATGTTAAGTGGTATGTAAACACTGGTGAGTAAAACAGTGGGCTGGTGGTGGTGGTTAGTAACATTATACCCTGATTAAAAGAAATATATTTCCCAGATCCTTTTCAAAGAGGCATATCCTGCAACACAGATCTGACCAATGAGATAGAGATGGAGACTTTGCTTCCTAAAGGGACTCTACCCCACTCAGATTTTCAGTTATCTTGGGCATTGCAATTCCTAATTAAGGGTAGGGAGCGAATACTGAAAGTGCACTTAGAAAAAGAGGTAGAAGGATTGGAATAGAATTAAGCATAAACATACCAACAGGAATCTGAAGTTATTTGGCTATGTCTATAGACAAACCAAATGTTTAAGCAACATAAACTGAAATTTAAAAGCATGCTGCAGAATCCCCACATGTTTAGATTTTTAATAAAAGAAAATTGGGTATTTGGTGCACATCCATATTCACACAATACTCTCCCTTTGCTTCTGCAGGCCTACACATTTAATGAGCAGAATAGAAATACCCTTTCCTTAGGCTAAGGTTGCATTTCCACCTGGGACTGAAATAGCCGTTCTTGGCTTTGGTTTGCAATATTAGAGATCTGGGAGCCTTTGAAATAATACTCAGCTCCAGGCCTCACCCACGACCAAATGAACCTTAGAGATTCCGATTCAGTAATTCCCTGGGAGGAGCCTGAGCATCGGTAGTGTTAAAAAGCCCCTCAGGTCATTCCTATACACTGCCAGTATTGAGCACCACTGACCTCAAAGAATAAACTTAAATCTGGCCATCCACACTGCCGAATCACCTGAACAGAAAGTACAATAAAGTGCATAATGTAGTAGCTAAGAACTCCCTCTATTCTTCAGAAAGAAAATCTCCATTCAAGTTTTAACTTCACCAGCTAATGACTAGGTGATCATGAGCAAATTATCCAATGTTTTAAGCCTCTGTTTTCTCATTGAAGACTAAATAAAATAACAGACGCCATGCACTTGCCAAGACAACATGCATGTTATTTGTGGAATTATGCGCTAGCTGAATTCCCAATCGCTATTTGCAAGTTAGCATGGGATCCAAATACAAAAACACGCAATATGATTAAGATCTGTGTAAGAACGATGAAATGTCTGCATCTAACACAATCACCCACAAAAGATTGAATTTTCATGATTTAGGAGATATTTGAGGGATGAATCCACTTAAAATGTGGACATTGTTGCAAGCAAGAACTCACTGTTTGAGTCCCATGGAAATACTCTACAGAACGGCAGCCAGGGTAGGTGAAACCAAACCCAGGGAGAAATCTTTGTAAATTTGCATTTGGAGGAGACAAGTCACATTCACTAAGATGCTATTAAAAAATAAAAACAAATTTTAAAGATGATGATTTCAAATATGAGGCTCCAATAAAAAAGAAATTGCTAGGGCAGGCCCACCTAGCTGCAGGCCTTGATTTGCAAACTAGCTGCTTTTTAGGGGACAAATCTGTGTAGCAGCTCCGCGGGGGGGTGGCAGCAGGGATGTTATTTACTGAACCATGGGTGACAGTTTTTCAGAGCAACCCCAGAGAAGCCAGAAAGTAACAGTTTCTTCATTATGATAATAATATCCTGGTCTTAAGAGTCAGAATAATCGCTTAAGATCATCTACCCTCACCTGTTTATTTTTAAAATTTAAAATCTACAGCTCATATGCTGAATGTGCTGGTTATCACATTCTAGATAGTTGACGGAGGGCAATTACAAGCCCCCAAGTTTGCTAAAGTCAAATATAGCCCTTTATGTTTCTCTTAGAGCTGTGCTAGCCAATATGAAAGCCACATGTGGCTTTTGAGCTCTTGAAATGTGGCTAGTTAGAGCTGAGATATGCTGTAAGTGTAACATACACACATCAGATTTCAAAGATTTAGCATGAAAAAAAGCATGATGTCACTAATTCTTATGCCGATTATATATTAGAATGATTATATTTGGGATATATTAGGTTAAGTAAAAATATATTATTAAAATTAATTTCTTCCTTTTACTTTTTATAAATGTGGCTACTAGAAAATCTCAAATGATCTGTGTGGCTTATGTTATATTTCTGCTGGGCAGTGCTAACTCAGATTTCCTGTGCCATGGTAAATTAAAGGAACCAGAAACACAAAAAGATTCACAATCATTTAAATGTTACAAGGACCTTGTCAGAAATAAAGGGAGGAAGAGGTCATCGAATAAAGGGGATACAGATTGGTGTAGTCAGATATGAAATTCTACATGTGTTTTTCAAAGAGCTCCTTACATAAACATGAACAATTCACTCAAGGAAGGAAATGGGAATGTCTCATTCAATGTTTACAGGGACAAAGCTAATCAACATTTGGGGGCTACCAGCGGCTCTCCTTTCAAAGTGTCTTTCATGTTCCATAGGAAATAAAAAAAAAAAACCTATTACATATATGTCATAATCCTTGAATCACATGCTTCTTACAATCATTGACAAATAGGTTGCAATATAGTTCAAGAACACAGGCAAAATTTTAGTAAAGATAAGTTATTTCTACCTAACACATGACCAACAAAAGTATGGATTTTTTTTCTTTTCTTAAATTATCACACAGTAAATTGGGTTTTTGTATATATTGTAATACACAGGGTTGAAGTAAATAGCAGTAGATTCAGTAAATGCGATATTGTGGATTGGACAACTCAGTGTTCAACAGAGAGGTTCGTGTTGGGTATATGTTGATCTAACTGGTTTCCATTTTTGACGGAGATTTATTTCTGTCAGGTTGAAGATGAAAATAGAACGTTCTACCATTATTCATTTTGCATAGCAATAAATAAGCTTCATTACCAGTGGAATCTTTAATTTCTTTGTGGAAATGCATTCCTTGCTGATTAATTCCATCTTTCCTTCATTTTTAAACTGCAAAAGATTTGCTTCAAAACCCAAAGATTAGGTGTGTTTCATTTTTTATTGAGCAAGTAACAAAAGAAAATACATTCATATTATTCAGGAAGCAATCATGAAGATACTTTATAGCTCATTTATATCAATATCAAACTAATTCAATGACAAGTCAAACATCATGCCCTTTAATCATGGAAAACTGTAAGGTAGTTCGGCTGAATAAATTAAGGGCAATTAACTAAAAAATGAGCTACACACATGAAACTCATTATTTTTAGGTTGAGGGATCCTTTCAATTTACTGGGATTGTTTTCTTTGATGTGCCAGATGCCTGTTTTGCCCAACAAAAATCAAAACACTCCAAAGCATAAAAGCATGTACCCCATGTGTTTTATAGACTGGATTTGATAACCAACATTGAACATTAGCATTCGCATCTACTGTTCCTTGATGAAAAATAACTATTCTTTATCCAAAGGAAAGGTTCAAGTTTAGAACTCTAGAAATATCCAAAATAATAGAATGAACACAAGTTGAATTCAATTGTATAATTCATGCTGGAAAACCAGCTAAGATCAGGGAGAAAGATGTTGGACACTGGCCACAAGTTGTCTGTTAAAAGGCACAAGCAAACCCCATGTGGGTTGTCCTTTCTCAATATGGTCAAGACAAAGAGAAATATGTTTTGCACATATGCTTACTTTGAGCAGAAATGTTTGTGAACACGCATAATTCTTCTGAAACTTTTCATAAAATATGTAAATATTTGCTAACACTCTCTTAGTGCTCTAATGGTTCTATCAATGACACTTTTAATGTTGGCTTTTAATGCACTAACTGCCACGTGAGAGTTGTATTTAACTCCCAACTAGTTTTGAGCCCAGGGACTCATGAAGCATATGTAACTCACACGTATCTTTACCTTGGGAGCCATGTGAACTATTTTTCAAGTTGCATATGATGCACAACAAAAACAATAAAAAATTCAAATTTTTCATTAAATTAGGATTATTTTGCTTTCAAAGTTTTTATCCTATTTCATAATAAAACACCGTGGTCCGAAGGAAAAAAAAATTTTTTTTCCTAGTATGGCAGTCAATGTGTTAATGTACCCACGTGAAAAGAAATTTAGGCAATCATACTACTATTTATTTTTGCCAACAGAGAACAATGAATGGAATCAATAGCATGGATAATCCAAAACAGTAGATGAATAATAAAAGAAATTGGATTCTAGGATGCATCATACTCTCAATCATGTTTATTAGTTTAGTGCTATGTGTAATGTGTTGTCATTAAACATCTTGTAAGTCCACATTAAAAAGTTCTCAGTTTTGGAGAACGCAGCAAACTCAAAGGATGGAAACCTCAAAAACATGCTGGGTAGCTGATATGAATTTGCTCTGGATTAAAGTTTTCCAAAAATAGTCACTGATCATCTGTTACCATTGTAGGCAATCAGGATGTAGTAGTGATTAAAATATAGACCCTGATTTTATTATATCCAAAAGGTACAGCCAATACAATTATAAATAAACATAATGATGTTATGCTAAGGATCTCTAAGTAAATAAAACAGAAATGACATGGAGTGAGTGGGATAGGGACAACATCAGCCACAGGGACGGCCTCTCTCAGGAGGGCATTTTGTTTTTTCTTAACTGTTTATTTTGAAAATAAATTTACAGAAAAGTTGCAAACATGGTATAATGAACTCCCATATTCCCTTCACTTGGTTTAACCAATTGCTAACACTTTTCCCTATTTACTGTATGTCTCTACCTTAATTTTGTTCTGAACTGATTAACAGTTATGAGCATCTTGATCCTTTACTTCTAAACACTTCAGCAAGTATTTCCTAAGAACAATGCCGTTCTGAACAACACCGTGGCACAATTTCATATTTCAGGCATTTAACATTGACACAGAATTAGAATCTAAAATAACCATCCATATTTTAAGTTTGCCCATTAACCTGGAACTGTCCTTTGTAACACAGGAAGTGAATCTGACTAATTACTAAATGGGGAGCCGGACACAGTCACATGAAACGGGTGTGTGGGAATCACGACAGACAGAACACAAAAGCCAAAGACATCTATATAATATTTGTGCATAAACTTTATTTCAAAAGGGACAGAACTAGCCTATACTCCTGGGGTTATAATATTAATAAATAAAATGTGTTTAAAATATGCTACTTAAAATGTTTAGTTCTATGTAAAATTCTATGTAATAAGCCGCATAACAATTGATAGCGGTATTGTTTCAATTTGGTGTGCATCTATTTCATCCATACATGCTATACGTGATCCTTGATACAGTCAACTGAAGCAATCTGCCATGTAGCTCCGTGTGTGAGATTTAGGAAACTCGTTGCCTGCAGAATTTCAAATATGGATATGAGGCATGTGGAAGCAATTTCTGATAAGAGAGCACCGTAAATTGCTACCCTAAGGTACATTGTGCACATTACCCAACCAAATGTTTTTCTTTAAACAAGATTCATAGGAAGGAAGGATGTATTAGCCACAAAACTTAATGGACTAAGGTGCCATTACTTAATAGGACTATTTATATGAAAAATGAACATTTAATGTATACATGTAGATAATGTACTCCCTCTTATCTGTATACACAGAAGATTCTTATTATAATTAATCTGGTGGTCCCTTTTTGCTCATTCCATTTGCTTTGAGAACTGTGTCTGGATTAATAAAGAGTATATTTCTCAAAATGAGCATAGACAGAAGGCAAACTGGCTCTCTCCCAAGGACAAAGGTAATCCCTCTAGGACTTTCAGAAGGACCAAAGGTCAGGTGGCCCTCACTGGGACCATAGAAAGTTTGTAACATCTTTTGTGTCCAGCAGAGGCACAGCCTGAATGTCTGATTCTTTCTAACCTTTGAAAATCATAAAATAAATCCAAAGCATTATAGACCATCTGGTACTTACAACGCAATGTCTACAGATAAGTCTGAGCAAAGGGCAGACGTATTACCCCCACTGGGACAGCATTTCGGTTAAATTCATTCTATTCTGCTTGCCTGATCATGACCAAAAATATCATGAAAACCTACTCCTTTGATACAGTCCTTTTTCTTCACTCTTGAACTCATCGTGATTCTCAATTAGCATATACATTTTATATATTTTTTTAAAGTGCAAAAATAAAAGCAAGGGTAATGGCAAACCTAAGTAAGAAGATGCCACATACTCATTTTTGTCTTATTATTGACATTTATTGCAATATCATAAAAACTTAAAATCTTCTCCCAAAGACCAACAAGAATAGAATGACTAGGCCAGGCATGGCCTGTAATCCTAGTACTCTGGGAGGCCAAGGCAAGAGGATCGCTTGAGTTTAGGAGTTCAAGACCAGCCTAAGCAAGAGTGAAACCTTATCTCTACTAAAAATAGAAAAAATTAGCCAGGCATGATAGTATGTACCTACAGTCCCAGCTACTCAGGAGGCTGAGGCAAGAGGATCGCTTGAGCCCAGGAGTTTGAGGTCACTGTGAGCTAGGCTGATGCCACAGCACTCTAGCCCAGGAAACACAGTGAGACTCCATCTCAAAAAAAGACAAAAAAAAAAAAAAAAAAAAAAAGAATAGAATGACTTCACAAATTAACCAAGTAAACATTAACTAGATTGACCACATTAAAAGGGAACATGGATGATACATACTATGCCAAAGAGAGTCAATCGTGATTGAGGGGGGACACGGGGAAAGAGTACAACAAAACAAAACAAAAACCAGACAGCCAACTGCAGAATTAGAGTAATGCTTTTCAAAAAAAGAAGAGAAGCACTGTGTGTGCTTTGGTGTTTGTGCACACGTGTGTGCCCTTAGATATGTGTGTGTGCAGATGGAGGAGGTCAGGACAGATACTGGCCAAGTTGTTTGCTGTAGTTCCCTGTGAGAAGTAGTATTAAGACCTGACAGCGATGGGGAAAGGGATACCCTTTTACATTTATATAACTTTTTAAAAAAATATGGAGTCTGTATATTGTCATTTTAAAAATAACAAGCATATAATCACAAGGTGGTAGAAAGAAGTGGCAGCTTAGCAAGTATCCAGTCTAGGCCCATAGTCTTTGAACACATCCTTTATTAAACAGGCAGGGAAAATTGAATCTAGATCAAGCTCCCCAAATATATTTATAAAAAAGGATAATTTGGCCAATTATTCATTTAATTCAAACAAAACAAAATAAAAACATAACTCATAAAACCAACCTACTTTTCTCTTAAGCATTTGGATGTTTTAGCAGAGAGAATTTTGGATAATTTAAATGCTTCACTTTTGTGTTACAGACATCACATTCATTGAAATACTATGTTTAAGTTATTCTGGGTCAGGTTTTCATAAATCTTCATTTATAGATGATAATGCAAGAACAGGTTCAAAACTTCTTTTAAAGTATATTTTCATGGAAGTAATTTCGGGTTAAAAGCTGGAGTATGCTGTCATTGTTGAGTGATTATAGAGAAAAGAGATGTAAAGACATTGGCTAGTTATAACTATCACATTCATTTTTGTGCTTTTATTCTGTGTAAACTTATGTAGATAAATAGGACTTTTTATTTTGCCTTCTGTTGTCTTTTTTGTCTCCCAAAGCTTAGAACAGGACAAGAGAAGTCAAGTTTTTTCCTATTCTGAGTAAAGATTCCACTAAGTGTGCAGGGTACCAGGAGATTATGACCCTGGAGGTTCTGTCAGAAGCAGCCTGTGGCTCACCGGCCAGGTATAAAAATGTCCAGCTACACAAAAGGCCAGGAGAATGGGTTATTTGGGGGAAGCAGTAGCTGTGCTATGTTTGTCACAAGTGACAAATAAAATAAGGTACTTCTTCCTTACCATTAGCCCACTGAGAGGGAGATTTTCAAGGGAACCATTTTGAGAACTGGACCTGCATCATCCTTGAGTCTGGGGAACATGGGAATTGGTGTCTGTTGCTCAGCAGAAGAAATCTAAAGAGGACAGAGAGGGTAGCAGAACGAGAGAGAGAGCGAGAGAGCACCGCATTGCAAGCTGAGTTTGTCTTACTGAAGCGTAGAGCAAGAGTGTGAGCTTCCACGGGCCAGACGTTGCCATGTCTGAAGGGAGGTGTCCTAGGGCTATCTGAGGAGAGACCCACACCCAAGAGGACCCATGGATCTTGTGATGTTTTCAGAGCGAAAACCCACTGAAAGTGCAGTTGCTGAGAGAGAGAGGGAATTGCTTTTGTCAAGGGAACATATTCAGACACTCCACCCCCTCAGAGACCCAAGAACATTCCCCATGAGCCAGAAATTGTCCCTCCACTATGTTGAGAAGGTCCAAAGCCAGATGACAAAGCTTCCACTCTGGAAAGGCTTTTATTTTCCTTATTGCTCCTCTCTCCCTCCTGCATCCAACCCTGTAGAAACTAAGAAAGAAAGTGGAGCACGAGAGAGAAGAAGTAAACTAGCTGAAGACCTGCTGGATTAGCACAGCATGGATGGATCTTTTTATTTTCCAAAAAAAAAAAAAAAAAAAACAACTGTTCTTCCAACTGAAAGACCATGGGAAAACTGAGTTTTACTAAAGATCATTCAGGATAGATGAAAAGCAGCACAGAGAAGGAGTTTGAAGAAGCAGAGGGAAAAGGAATAAAATTCTTTTCTGTTCACTCTCTGCTAAGTCCAGCTTTTTCAATCCATAGGTTCTATATTACTGCTTTAAATGAGTTTCTAACACTGATTTAATTTTTTTATTCTCCTTTGTACATTTATACAAATTCTGAGGAGAATCTTCATTTCTTCAAAGTATTGTGAAATCTTTTAGAAAGATGTCGTCCGCACTGCTTTGGTGAACAATAGCACAGTGTCAACGAAGGAATCTCTTCTACAAGGAAAAGTCACGTTGGAGGTGGGACGGCATCAGCAGAGATTTGGGACGCTATTAAACCCACAATTCCTGCCACGACGAATAGGAATTATATGTGAACATCAAAAGGAAAACGATTTCTGCCTCTCGTGCTATCATTTGCTATTAAGAGATTCTGGACTTTAATCATAACCCTTGAAAAGAGGCCATCATTCCACTCAGAAAGAGCAGCTTTGGTCTGGGCCATTCAAAAAAGAGTTAGAAATAGTGCTTTGTTTGAAACAATCCAATAAAAGAGCCTCCAATTAGCAAACCTTCCATTTTGCATTTTAGTTTAGGTATTTTTGACGACATTTATTTCCCCGAAAATAAGCCATGTACATAAATGTCAGAGTTTGCAAGCTCACAGCCCAGGGATTACTGTGTTTGCCAGCATGGTGTTTTTGTTTGGTTTGGTTTGGTTTTATTATTCAGTTTTTGTTGTTCTCCAACAGTTTTATTGAGGTATAATTAGCATTCAATGCCAGATATATTTTTAACACATTAACTGCCACGAGAATTATATTTAACTCACTCTAGTTTTGACCCTAGAGCCACATGAAGCATGTCTAAGATTTTACTTGTCGATGTTCTTATTGTTACATTTAATACTGACAAATTTAATTCTAAAAATGTGGATTAAGTGAATAGAAATCAATAGATTTCATTTTTCTATTTATGTTCACCTTTAACTTACACTCAAAGTTTTTATTCTATTTTTGTAATAAAACATTGTGGCCCCAAGGAAAAGTTTCTGGGTTTTATTTTTTTTTTTTGTATGTGTGTGTGGGGGGGCAATATGTTAAAGGACAATTTGATAGCATTTTGCATATGCATACACCTGAAAAATCATCACCATAAGCAAGAGAGTGAATATATCTGTCACCCCCAAATGTATCCCCATGTCCTGCTGTGTCCCTTCTCTGTCCCTCTGCCCTCCTCCCATCCCTGTGCAACCCAAATCTGCTTTCTGTCACGTAGATTAGTTTTCATTTTCTAGAGTTTTATAAAAATTGAATTACACAGAATGTACCCTTTTTGTTTGTCTTCTTCCATAAAACATAATTATTTTGACATTTATTGTGTTGTAGCAGGTATTAATAGTTCATTTCTTTTTATTGCTGAGTAGTATTTCAGTGGGTATACCACAATTTGTTTCCCATATCTGTTGGCTGATATGGTAAAAACCTAGGAGTAGAATGGCTAGATCATATGGTAGGTGTACATTTAGGTTTGTAAGAAGTTGCTAAACTGTGTTTTTGAAGCGGTTATAACTTTTTAATTTTCAATCATCATTTTATTAGTGTTCTAACGCCTTCATATACTTACCATGGTGAAAAACCGGTATTGCCATTCTATTAAATTAAAATCATTTTAATAGGTTGTAATAGTACTCAATGGGATTTTAATTTGCATTTCCCTAATGACTAATAATGTCGAACATCTTTTGATGTGCTAATTTACCATCTGTATATCTTCTTTGCTGAAGTCTGTTCAAATCTTCTATTTTTATTATTGAGTTTTGGGAGTTCTTTATATATTCCGGACACCAGTGCTTTATCAGATTTGTGCTAGTCTTTTCATTTCTTTAACAGTGTCTTTTGAAAAGCAGAAGTTTTTAATTTTGATGGCATCAAATGTATCACCTTTTTCTTTTATGAATTTTCTCCTGTCTTCCTGTCTTTCAGTAACAATGTCCAGTGTTTTGAAAAACATAATCTTAAGTACTATGCCTGTTTGCTCTTCTTTGTTTTTTTTCTTTTTTTTTTTTTTTGGTTGTGTCAAGGAGGATAGTAAATCCAGTCCCCTAGTCCCTCTTGTTCCATTTTGGCCAGAGTAGAGGGCCAGTATATGTTACATTGAATTTATTTTATGGCCCATATTTAACAACCTGGAGGCCTCACATAATAACCTACATATTTAGATTCCCTTGAAAATTATCTGGCCATACAGTGGTCACTTTCCTGCCCCAAACAACAGGCTGCAGCAGTGTGACCTTCAGTTTGGCTACCTGACCATTTGCACAATTAAAATTTCTGATTCAACTGTTAGAAAACAATGTTAATGACTACATAGTTACTCAGCTTCTATAGGCACCCAAATATAAATATTTCTTTAAGTTATAAACTGAATGGGCAAAGAGTTTTAGTCATTTGATGAATAACCATCCCTTACCATTAAATGAAAAAAATGTACATCCAATTAGAAATTGTGCAATACTATTATCTTTATCTGCAAAGAAGAAGAGAATGGACATTTCTAGTGCAGATGTATCAGGTACTTTAACATACAATATTCGGTTAAATCAATGAATTCAACTCCTAAAGCAATGCTATGATTAATTCATTAAAATACATATTTATTAGCACGTAATGCAGATGAGGAACTGCCTGCCGACTGAAGTGGGCACATAGAGTGTTGAGATATGATTACCATCACGTAGGTGCAGCCTGCTGGCCATTCTGGAAGAGTTGGCAGCCTTCTTGTAAGCTCCATTCCTCCAGGTTTGGGGGAAGGCTAACTTTAGAAAGATATAATTACTCTTTCCAATGAGAATTACCTGAGGGTGATTCAGATTGGACATATCAGACTTCATTTTAATTTGGTAGTTTTGTAAGTATTATCCAAGTGCTTCTGAGACAGGCCAAGCTATCTCCCCTGGCTATGTGCATAAAAATGCTCTCTCCAATTTACTACCTATGAGGTGGTTCAGTAACTACTCTCACTTATTGTTCCATCTAGTTCCTGCGCAAGGACAGATGAGAGGTGTAAAACGGAAACCAAGTGACCCGTAAAGTTCATGCCCATGTGGACTCACAGCCTGGCGCAGGATTAATTAAGTCACAGTAAACTAGAACCAAGCTTTGTGGGCTTTTAGAGCCGAATGGGCTCTTTTTATAGGCACAGACTTATATAGGTCAGGGAGTCAATTTAACATCAAAAATAGGTCTTTGCATTTAATCTCGCCTTGTGTGTATGACCAATAGTCTCTTCCTCACCATTCCCGTCTCTTTCAGTGCAAGGGCAGCTCACTCGGGGCCTTGTAGGCAGGGCAGGGAAGGAGCTTTATCCTAAAGCAGTGGGAAGCTATGCATGGTGGTGCCCGAGTGTGGCTTGATCAGACTGTGTTTCTAAAAAAGCACCCTTCTGGCTGCCAGTCTCAGGTGTTGCATGTGTAAAAAGAAATTAATCAGAGCATAGGGCAGTTTTGAGCATTCAATAAGATAATTTATGTAAAAGAGCCTAGCATATTGCCTATTTGTACCCTGGACCCAGAACTCTCATCACAATTTTTTTTTTAATATTTAAGGATTCATGTATTGGCTTTAATGACTCAATCCTCCACTGGACTACAATTCCACGAGAACAGGAAACACACCTAAGTGAGCTGACACTGACATCAGAGTGACTGCAACAGAGAAGGAAAAGAGTGAACACTGCCTAAATGAATGAATGGATAGACGGATATATGTAAACAGCTAGAAAATACGTATGCTGGAAAACTTTCTTTCATCGCACTCATCACAGATTGTGGTTTTATTTGATTAGTGCCTGGGTTGTGCGCTTGACTCTAGACCCATAGAGGCAAACATTGTGTCTTCCCTGTTCACTCATTGCTATTTTCTCAGCAGCTAGTGGTGTCTGGTGCAAAGGCTTTATTGTAAGTATTTGTAGAACAAATTAATATAGTGAGTCCCACTGTTATACCAGGGGATGCCATGGAGTCTTTTAAGTGGTAATTGAGCAGTTCTTTTGATACATGTCTGTCTCCTGCTCCAGTGCATGAGCCCCCTGAGGGTGGATCCACCGTGCCCAGCGGAGTGCCTATAGCACAGAAAACGCCTAATACATGTTAATGACTGGATAACATTGTTTCCAAACTAAAGGCAAGTAATATGCTTAACTAATTTCACATTCAGGAAGAGTTTTGCAAAGAACTCACGTCCCATTGTCAATTTAATTTTTATTTAATTTTATGTATTTTGGAGCAAAAGATTGAACAATCTGGAGGTGAAAAACAATATTGTTGCTTTTAAATGCATGCCTTTGGTAATCTCAAGAGGTCCTTTCTTCCCCTTGGTATTAAACGAGGCCAGTGATATGACCAAGCGGAAGCTAGACTGGCAGGAATTACTCAGAGCAGCAGGAAAAACAGCTGCTCATCCTTTCTGTCCCTAATTTTGAAGGGTGGAGAATTGGAGGGCAGCAGTGACACCTCCAGGGGGGAAGGGAAGAAAAGATAAACCTCATAAGCTACAACATCTGCAGCAGCGTGCTGAATTTGGCAGCAGAGTCCACAGCGCCTGCCACAGGTAACAAGGGCCAAAAAAATGGGCGGAAGCTTATGAAGGCCTGCTTGGATAGCAAGAGGGAGAGAATGAGAGCGGGAGAAAGAGAGGGAAGGGAAAGCTCCACTCTAGAAGACAAGAGGGAAAATTTGGGTTGAGGAACTCAAGGGAAATATAAAATTTAGAGATGGGCACAAAGAAAAATATTTTCAAATTAAAACATGTTACAATATCATCAATCCAAAGAAAAAGGCCTGGCTTTCAACTGAAGATACTCCCTGCCTTCTGAATCGTTCCTACTTCTTTTATCCAGAGGCTACTGTGGGGTATTTTGAATGTCTTGGGTTCCAGAAGGGTGGCATAGAAGAAGGTGCAGTGGGAGAGAGGAAAGAGTGGAGAAGTTGTGGTTGTGAATATGGACGCTGGAACCATAAAATCCCAGAGTTTTAGAACTGGGAAGCACTTCAGAGGTCCTACCATATGGTCTTGCATTGTAGAATTTGAGACATGTCCAATTTTCTCCTCGATTGAAATGACTTTTAGATGATGGGTGTATTGAAGGTTAGGAAACAAGCTGGAACCTATACAGTTTTGTTTAAATCACCCTGAAGACTTTCTGACCACATGGGCTGCTTCCCAGTGTTGAAAATCAAGAGCAGATGAATGGAGTCAGTAATGGGAATGGAGCCCAACTTGAAATATGGTGCTTTGGGGTGAAGAAGGGACACACGGCCAGTGCCCTTGCAGAGACAGCACCATCTGAGGTTAAGGAACTCAGTAAGGCCCATCCAGCCTTTCATGAAATGTGTGAAACAAAAAGAGGAACTGTAAGGCATGGATCCCATTGCATTTGCTCAAGGAAATTTAAAAGACAAACTAAAAGTCACCCTCTTCTTGACAACCTATAAACACGCATACATACACACACACACACAAATAAATACATGCATGTATAAACATTAACAAATTGCTGGAATTTCTCTTCTTAAATCAGTGGTTTTCAATCAGGAATGATTTTTCTCCCAGGGGACATTTGGCAGTGTCTGAAGATATTTTCGGCTGTCATAAACGAGTGGGGAAAGGCGTTAACTGGCATCTGGTGGGGAGAAGCTAAGGATGCCCTTAACATCCTACAGTACACAGGACAGCCCCCAAAGCAAAGGATTATCTGCCCCCCAATGTCAACAGGGGAGAAGTTGAAAGATAATCAACTTAGGAAAAGGAACAATAAATCATCTTCCTAAAAATTACAAAAGCTGCCATTATTGTGCCAAGCATTGTGTATATTTATAGCTTTTATGATTAATTTGCGAACATCCCCCCAGAAGGTCATTATTACTATTTGATTAAGGAAAAATGGAATTTTAGAGAGTTTGAGTCAATTACCCAATGCCACTTGGCTCTTGAGGAAGAAATAAGAAATAGCAAATTAGGTTGGTTATACTCGTAGAGCTGGCCTCAAATTCTTCTTAAGGAAGTTGTTATCTTTGCAAAGAAAACTACATTGAGGAAAGAGGTGACTTTTAAAGGATAGGCCCCAGGTAAAGATATGGGAGAGGAGAGTCAGTAGAAAAGAAAAAAAAAAAAAAAGAATTTGACTTGAACTGCATATGAAAACTAGTAATATATTTTTCTCTCTATGAAAATATATTAAAATGGGTGTTTTCCCCACCTCCAGTTTGGCTGAAGGAGTGAGACAACATGGAAACTACATTTATGTTCCAAAGTGATGTGCCAAAGCCAAATTTACAAAGAAGGTAGATGGGAACCACTTTTGTGACCTGCTACTGTCCTCCTCCAGCTGTAACAAAACGTGAGTGGCTGAGACAGGAGAGTTGGAAGGGACGGGAGGTTTTGGAGAGAGCCACAGTGTGCTGTGAGCCCCCCACCCCAACGAGGAAGCCATGGAGACACCATTATCTCACCCCAATCTTCATGAAAGGTGGAGAGGACTCATGTTTTATTGAGCACATGAGGAAAGGGGACAGGTCTGAGAAAGGTGAAAACATTGCGTCTGTGCACAGTTAGCTACCTGGCATAGCAGATTGCTGGGGGGGATGGCCTTTGATCCCCAGGTTTGCCACGACAAAAATGCATGAGCATTCACTAGCCGACATGGGCACCATCCCAGTGAAAGAAAAGGACTTAGGTGGTCTTACATCCTAACCAAGAGGGTTCCCTGGGGAGATGACCTACCCGCAACAGTAATGCTGGATGCCCAGCGGCCTCCTGAGCTGAACATAACCCTAGATTATTTGGTCTTGGAGCTGGAGATGATGGAGAAAGCTGGAACCAAGCCTGTGATGTGTCATGACAGACCAAAGAGCATCAAAAGGAATAACATACTTAGGAATAAACTTAACCAAGGAGGTAAAAAACATATACACTAGAAACCACAATACATTCATGAAAGAAATTAACAGACACAAATAAAAAGATTTTTCATGTTCGTAGATTGAAAGAATATTGTTAAAATGTCCATACTGCCCAAAGCAATCTACAGATTCAATTTCATTTCCATCAAGATCTTAATGGAATGTTTTAAAGAAATAAGAAAAAAAATCAAAAAATGTATAAGGAACAACAAAAGACACACAATAGCCAAAACAATCTTGAAAAGAAAAACAAAGCTGAAATCATCACACTTCCTCATTTCTAAGTATGTTGTAAATCTACCCTAAATGAAAGAGTATGATATTGGCAAAAAAAAAAAAAAAAAAAAAAAAAAAAAAAAAACAAAACAGATGTATAGTCCCAAGGAACAGAATAAAGAGTTCAGAGGTACCCCTAAATGTAATGCAGTCAACTGGTATTAAACAAGAGTGCCAAGAATACATGATGGGGAGTCCCACCAACAGTGGCAATATACGTACACTAAACATTTGTATCCCTGTAATATTCTGAAATTTAAAAAAATGAAAAAAGTACACAAAGGGGAAACAATAGTCTCTTCAACAAATGGTATTGGAAAACTGGAAATATACACATACACACACAAATAGAATGGCACTTTGATTTTATATCACACACCAGAAATCAACTCAAAATAGATTAAAGACCTCAATGTAAGACCTGAGATTATAAATACCCTAGAAAAAAAACATAGTAGGAAAGCTTCATGACACTGTTCTTAACAATGAATTGATGGATACGACACTAAAAGCACAGGCAAAGATAGCAAAAATAGACAAGTGGGACTACATTAAACTAAAAAGCTCCTGCACAGCACAGAAAACAACAGAGTAAAAAGGCAGTCTCTGGTATAAGAGTAAATATTTTCAGTCTGTATATCTGCTAAGGGGTTAATTTCCAAAATCTGTAAACTTGAAAGGACTTACGTAGATATTTCACCCAAGAAGACATACAAATGGCGACAGGTATATGAAAAGGTGGTCAACCTCACAGCATCTGGGAAATGCAAATGGAACTTGCCTGCTTTTAAGAATGGCTGACTCAATAGATGTTCTACACATAAGATGCTGAATTTACAATGAGTAAAGCAATCAGCTTGCTATTATCTTGATCTACATAACACCAAATTACTGGCTTCAGTTTGCTTTGCTTTATTTGTTTTGTTTTGTTTGTTTTGTCCCTGTTGATGTAAAATCGACCAGATGCCTTAACCTTCTACAAACCCAGACTGAATGAAAAAGATGACTTGGAAATCCTAATGCAAGGGAAGAGATTAAGCAATGGGAAGGAAAGTCTGCCATGATTCCAAAACAGAGGGGAATCAGTTTAGTGGTATAATGATTTTTCAATAACCTATAAGTCAGCTACAAATTACAGAGTGAAAATATCTCCATTGCCTGTGTAATGGTCACCAAACCTAAGACATTCCACAGACAATTACATCTTCTCAGATTTTTCAGTTGGTCAAATTATTGCTCAATCAAAATATTTGGCTTAAAATTAACTTTTAAATAAAGCTTAATAATTTTATAATTATGGTATTAAGTATTCATAATTAATAGAATAAAAATTGGATCATAAAAATATCAGAAGTTCTAACCAATATATCGCAGCATCTTTTTTACAATTATACTTGCTTATATTTTCATTGAACTTTGGGAATTTTTTCTAATTCTAGACATTTCTAAAAAAAAAATGGAACAAAGAAGAATATTTGGTGTGTGTTAGTACAAGACTTATTTTTTTCATAAAATATAGATGAAAGTAATTAAGCATTTAAAAGAAATAATTATGAATAGTTATTAGGTAACCAATCTTGCTATTTATTAGATCAAACTCATTATC
Organism: Microcebus murinus; assembly: GCF_040939455.1. Taxonomy (NCBI): domain Eukaryota; kingdom Metazoa; phylum Chordata; class Mammalia; order Primates; family Cheirogaleidae; genus Microcebus; species Microcebus murinus. The sequence goes on along the minus strand of NC_134119.1, from coordinate 6,906,725 downwards.
AAACTTTATTTACATCAGAATTATCTGTAGGGTTTGTTAAAACACAGATTCCTAGACCTCACCCTCAGTGTTTCTGATTCATTAGATCTGGGATCGGGATTGACAATTTCCATTTGCAACAATTCCTAGGCGGCTCTAATGCTACTGATCGATCCACTTTGGGGGACCACTTTTGGGGAACCACATATTAGATGGTGTTTTTGCCTACATTCTTCTGAGGTTGTGTGGTTTCAAGAGGTGATTGTGCCTTATTTCATAAAACATGTTCTTTTTCTTATCATAAAAAAGTAAAAACTACCATAGTTATGTTATAAAAAAAAAAAACCCTATTCTTGTTTTTGGAAGGAAATGCTCTAAAACAAGTAGGTGAAGACTTGTGATTAGTTGCTGAATAGAACATCACTTTTTTTTTTTCTTCACACGAAAGACTATATTCACTAGAAGTCCTGGCAAAATATATACCTCAATCTCATTATGTGAACTTGCTAAAATTCTCAATACATTTCACGTTAAGACTGAAACTAAAGACATAGTTTCCCTTGGATAGTGGTGTTTTTTTTTTTAATTATGAACTTGCCTTAGAACTTGGTTAACAAACTTTTTCTTTAAGCGTTTGGTAGCAAATGTTTTAGGCCTGCAATTCATTATGTCGTATAATGAAAGCAAAAATTGGGCCATATGTAAATGAATGAATATGACTGTTTCCCAATAAAACTTTATTTATAAAAACAGGCAGTGGGCTAAATTTGGCCCATTAGCTAAAGTTGCAGGGCCCCACCTTGGAGATAGTCTCATTCCTGAAACACCTGGCACTCCATCCTGGCACCCAAACCTAGGTAGCCTTGTGATGAGCTTGGAATAACACCCCTGCCCAAGTCTTGTGCCCACAAGTTCAAGTTCAATATGTCAAGGTGATGTGAGGCCCGAGCATCTCTGCCAAGAGCCTCCTGAGCTAGAAACCTGGATGCTGGTGGATATCTCAGGATCAGAGAAAGAGGCACAAAAATTCATTTTGTGCCCACCAAAGGCTTGCGTATGCAGATGTGCTATATTTTATACAAATTGGCTTCCTCTTGATTGCTGGGAAGATTCATTCACCTTTGGTTCTGCCTGTCCCTGCCCCCGGAGCACACTGCATAGAGATGCCCAGTGGGGAAGCAGCTCAACTGCAAATGATCTACTCCAACCAGAGTCCCTGGCCTCACAACTGCCAACGTGGGGCTTATATTTAAAACTACTATGTGCCCAGTGCATCTTATTATATGTAGTAAATATCCCCAATGAGAATCACGCAGGCTCTTAGTACTCGGCTTCTCAAAATTTAATGGCAACACAAATCACACAGAATCATGCTAAAATGCAAGTTCTGATTCAGTAGTTTTGAGTGGAGCCTACAATTTTGTATTTCTAACAAGATCCCAAATACTGCCAATGCATCTGGTTCAGAGACCATGCCTTGAGCACTGAGGTCTTAGTGGGCCACACTTTGATTTTCTCTGGAGGATGGACTGTTATGACCTTGAGATGCCCACATGCCACAAAACACACCTGGGCATGCCACAGCCCTGTACGTAAGTCAGAGTGTCACAAATATGCCACCAAATATGGTGGAAATCTTCACCATTGTTTTGAGTTTTTGTTTTTTTCCTGAGTTAATAATATAGGTGAAACAATTTCATTTTATAAAGTATTTTACAACGATTTATAAATAGTCAACAATTATTAATGAGGTTAAGAGGGATCAAATGGCTTTTGTTTCCCACATTAGATTATGTTGCTCTAGCCCATGCGTACCTCTGCTTTTGCTGAACATTCAAAATCAGCAGAAATTTTTGCCAATAGTTCATGGTGAGGTTGTCCTTCCTTGTGTCCTAGGTAGGAGGCTCAAATGCTTAGCAAGGCAGTACAAACTTCTATGGCACAGCCTATAGTGGTGTTGTGGAAAAAATATTGGCTTTGTAGCTATGATAGTTTTCTGTGCTGCGTTACAAATTCCTACCAAATGAGTGGCCTAAAATAACGCACGCGCTATCTCCAGTTTCTGTGTGTCTGGAGTGCCCAGGCATAGCTCAGCGGTGTCCTGTGTTTTGGGGTCTCCCCAGCCTGCAGTTCAGGTGTTGGTGGGGGCTACAGCCTCATCAGACGCTTGACTGAGGAATAATCTGCTGTCAAGCTCTCTTAGGTTGTTGGCAGAATTTATCTTGTTATGGCTGTAGGAATAAGGTCCCCAGTGTCTTGCTGGCTATCGGCCAAGGGCCACCCTCCGCTCTGCAGTTCCCAGGAGCCCTCGGTAATTTCTTGCCACGTGGGCCTCCTCAACATGATCGATCGCTTCATCGAGCCAATAAAGAGAATCTTTTGCTCCAGGGTGCCAAGATGCAGTCTTATATAATATATTCTAATCAAGAAGTAACATCCCATCACCTTTGTCATGAAATGAAATCTAATCAAGAGGGCAGAGCAATATTTCGGTACGTTTGCCATAATGTATTGGTTAGAAACATGTTCCCAGTTTCACCCATACTCAAAGGGAGGGAATCAAACAAAAGCAAGATACTGAGAGAAAGACTTATTGGGGGAGCACCCTAGAGTCTTTTGATCATAGCTGATGAAGGGTTTGGCTTTCTTACGTTTTGGACAAGCAAGAGACTCAACCGTTTTGGGATCATTTGATACCTACATACGTAGAATAAGTAAAAAAATAATAATAGAGTCTCAGAGACTTGAGAGAGAATATCAAGAGGTTTAATTTATGTGTAATTGGAGTTGTAGAAAATAAGAAGTGAGACAATGGAGCAAAACCAAAAGAAAAAAGAAGGAAAGAAAGTGAGAGGGAGAGACAGAGGGAGAGAGGAAGGAAGAAAGAAAAGGAAGGTCAAATATATCCCAAATTTGGTAACAGAAATCAACTCATAGATTCAAGAAACTCAGCAAAGAGAAAGCAGGATTAATAGAAATAAAATAATATATAGGCACATCAGAGTTAAACTGATAAAAACAAAAGATAAATAGAGAACCTGGAAAGCCACCAGAGAAAGGTGACACATTGCACTCAAGGGAAGGATGATTTATCTCTCTGCACACGTCTCATCAGAAGCCGAGGAGGCCAGGGGCAGAGGAACGACAGCTCCAACATCCTGGCAGTGCGGGTTAGAGAGTCAGACAGTGCGACTCAACATGCCCACTGCTTAGTGTCTGTGCAGCCTTGAACAGGTATTTGACAGTTCCGTGTCTCAATATATTACCCTCTTACCACTTCGGTAGGGCGCTCACCGGCCTCGAAGCCTCGCCCACAGCCGGCACTCACAGTCCGCACGGTAGTCTGTGCTGTGCATGGACCACGGGCCCGTTTTGCTCTTGTGTGACGAGGAAAGCTTGAAAGCACTGAAAGCTTGTTTTACTTTACAGGCAGCTTTACTTGTCATGTAAATCAGAATAGGTAACATACACATATGTGTTTTCATTATGCTATTTTTAAATGTTCACAATTTTATTTTGACACATGAAAAATTAGAAAAGTCATATCACGGCTGTCGGCTAAAGTCGTTGTGCACATTCACCTGTGGCTGTCGACTAGAGTCGACTCTGGTCCCGAAGTGGTAACTAGTAACGTTAGAAGTTTTCTGTCTCATTGGGTTGTTGAGATTAAATGAGTTGCTAATACATGGAAAAACACTTAGCACTTAATACATAACATAAGCAAGTTCAATGCTTGCTAGTATTATAAGCAGATGTTAATATTTATGGCCAATTTACTTGTACTTTAAATTTTCAGAGGAAATTTTACGTGTATAAAGACAAATTTTAAAAATCCAAAACATTAGAGTAGTTAATTCAAATTACCGATAACAGCAGGAGTTTGCCAACGATAGAATGATGTCCAAAGGGGCCCTTATTCAATCATCCTTCTTGTATCCTCTGCCGCAGGAGTTAAACTATTTCACAGCAAGAGAAACCCAGCTCTTCAAGACGCGGTTGACTCCAACAAAATCTCTCAGTTTCTCACCCCAGGCTTTTGCCTGTGCTTATTCCCCAGTGCAGGTAATTAGCAATCAAATTCTTAATTACTCAATTAGTCCAACCCACGAGGCTATCTGAATAAATCAATTAATGTAGCTCCCACGGAAGAGCTCATGTGTACAACATAACATTTATAATATTGTGCGGCTAATCAGCACTGAATCACGCAGGCTCGGATTTTTAGAACGATTAACTCGGTCCATTGTGGAATCTACTTGGCACATGATAGAAACAGAAGTAGAACTCTAAACCTGCAGTTCTTTCCTTATTTTTTTCTTCAAAAGGCATTGTCAGGAAGGTGAGAATCAAAAGGCACAGTGGCCTGAAGTCACCTCGATTTAGCTACTGATCAATTTTTTAATATTTATCCCTCTTTTCATTTGACAAATGTACCTCGTGCTTTTTTGCCAGGTTCTCTGCTGGACCCTACGGGGCACACACAGAACCCTCTTATTATGTAACCCTCTATGCCTCAGTTTCTGCAAAGTGCATCAGTGCCTCTCAAACTTTTGTGTTTGCCTGCATAACCTGGGGTTCTTGTTAAAAAGTGCAGTTTCTGCCTTGGTAGCTGTGGCATGGACCCAGAAAGTCCACAGTCACTAATTCCCAGGCGATCCTGATGCTATTATCTGGAGAGCGACATTAAGCACTAGGGGTGTGGAATAAAGATGACGACAACACTCTCTCCGAGGCGGGTGTTGAGGTTGTGGTGAGATCAGTGTGAAACAATGAAGACAGCTTGCTTCGCAAGCTCGAATTCACATGTGAAGTTCATCGTTGGGGATATGCCTAAAAAAAGCCAGAGTCTTACAGAAGAGATAAAAGACAAAAGAGGATGGAGATTTGTGGGAGAAACGAATATTGGAAACATCAATAGATTCGGGCTCTACGACTGGCTTAACCACCAATAAAGTCTAACACTTTGATGAGATCATCGCTTAAACCCTTTGCACAACTGTTCTTTATCCATTCAAATAAGTCACTGGTACGCCACCTTCAGGATTTTTGTCATATTCAGGTGCTAAATTACCTTTTCTTTCTAATTGATTTTTAAATCAAATCAGTTTTAAAATTTAGCCTTACCCCACACAACAATATTCAGAAACTAGGTGAGTAATACAGATAATTTTTCTAACACATTAAAATAAGTATGTAACTACTATATACTGCTCCATAAACATTCTAAGATATCATCTAATATCCCACAAATTATATGCATTCTTTGAAAAACAAGGTTAGTTAATTCCCACAATTTCTTCAAGAAATAAGTGGTGTATCTTTTCAGGTTGTCCGAATCTTAGAAGAAGAAGGACTTCTAAGAAGAGGTACCACGTAAAGCAAGCTGAGCCCTTAAAAGCGATTAAGTTTAAGGTGTAGACACTCTGCATGTGTGTTGGGGGTGGGGAGGAGGGAGCCGCTGTTCAAGGAGGAAAAAAAGAAGAAAAGCTTTAAGGATAGAAAGAGTATCAAGAATGAGAGCAACGGTTAGAATTGGTGACTAATTTCTAACCTTCCCGAGAGGGAAAAAAAATGAGTGTCGTTCTATGATGTGAGAGAGAGCTTGAACAGTAACCCCAAGGCTCCTGGGAAATGCTCACACCTGCCTGAGTCCACAGAGAGGTTTGGGCTCCTCGACCTGTTTTAGGATTCTGATGAACACTCAACACTCTCCCAGGAAAATAGCACACGCACACACGCACACATGTGCGCGCACATGTCTGTAGTGCACACGTCTACACAGAGTGCACACACACAGCACATACAGAGCACATGCATAGTATGCAAATATACACACAGGATACACAGTGCACACACACAGCACATACACAGTACACATATACAACATACATAGAGTACACACACACACTTATAATATTTCAACCATCATACCGGGATGTGTATTTCTCTCTAGGGCCAGTAAGTAAGAAGTCTAGAGAGCTGTAGACCAACTGTCCAATGCTGGTAGCTTTTGGAAAATTGCAACTTAGACGACTTAAAATTCTGTCCAATGCCTCAGCATCGTACTGCCACTTATGATTCACGCAGCTCCTTTATGATGTTGAAACAGTGACAGAAAATACAACTCAAACTGGCTTTATGAAAAGTAAACACGGAACTAATGTCTAAGAATAGATTTAGGTTCGGATAAAGCTCCAAGTGTTGCTGCGGGCATCAGTCCCTCCCTTGGCTCTGCCGGCCTCCCCTCTGAGCGCCTCCAATTCAGGTTCCACGTGGGGGCAAGGTGGCTTCACACCTGAGTTCTCTTCAGATTCAAGGTATCCTCAGGCAATAATTCTAAATTCCATTTAATACCCATCCATCCTTCACTGGGTTCGTACAGTTTTCGCGAGGCTAACTCTAGACCCAGTCCCAAATGTGCTGTGTTCGTTGGGGCTGGCCAATCTGAGACTCATTCCCCTGGTGGCACAGGTGGGTTTAGAGATGAGTGTGTGACTTTGTCAGAGTCACTGAGCTGCCATGAGAATTTACTGAGGCTTCCGAGAGAGCGCAGCTTCTCTTGCCCTCTGGATCAGACAGGAGGGGATGAAAAGGGTGGAGCTGCTGCAGCCACCTTGCAACGTTAGCAAGGTAAACTGAGATTGGAACCAACGTGTGCGAATGCAAGTGAGAGAGAAAATATACCAGTGACGCAATGCAAACCACTGATCAAGCTGTGTTTAAAACTTAATAGCGCTTACCTTTTTAGTTATGTGACCTTACCTAGTCTCTCTTTTGTTTAAGGTAGTTTGGATAAAACTTGTAAATAAAAGACAGGTAACTAGCACACACTGCCTCTCATGCATCTGTCAGAAAGATTCTCATGTTAGCAAGTGTTCCAATATATGACTTCAGGAGCTCCCTCCAGCTCTGTAATCTTTTGTAACATGTGTGGCAAATGGTTTATGTAATTTGTAGGTGCCCCAAAGATTAGCCTCCTATTTCATAGCTGATACCATGGTCCTGCCAATCCACATAATTGAATATATCAGAAAGTAACTGAGATCTGTAAGTGCCCATCTATTTTTTAATAGAAAACTCCCTAATTGCTTACTCTGTTTTACTTTGGAGACTAAAAACTTCTCAAAACTTTGCCTTTCTACAGTCTTTATTGAATGCTCATTTGAGAGAAATGTCTATTGCTTTTGTTTTTGTTTGATTGTTTTATTATTTATTGAGCACAAACAGTGAATCCACAATGCTCATACAAGCATGCCTCAGATATTTTGCAGGTTTGGTTCCAGATCATTGCAACAAAGCAAATATCACAATAAAGTGAGTCACATGATGTTTTTGGTTTCCCAGGACATGGAAAGTGATATTTACACTATACTGTAGTCTATTCAATGTGCAGTAGAACTATGTCTAAAAAGGTACAGACCTTAATTAAAAAATACTTTATTGCTAATAAATGCTAATGATCATCTGAGCCTTCAGCGAGTCATAATCTTTTTGCTGGTGGAGGGTCTGGCCTCAATGTGGATGGCTGTAACTAATCAGGCTGGCAGTTGCTGAAGGTTGGATTGGCTGTAGCAATGTCTTAAAATGAGAAAGCAGTGAAGTTTGCCACAGCACTTGACTCCTCTTTCATGAAATATTTCTCTGTGGTATAAAATGTTATTTGATGGCATTTTACCCACGGTAGAACTTCTTTCAAAATTAGAGGCGATTCTCTCAAACCCTGCCACCGCTTTATCACCTAAGCTTCTGTAATAATCTAAATCCTTTGTTGTCATTTCAAAATGTTCACCACATCTTCCCCAGGAGTAGATTCTATCTTGAGAAACTACTTTCTTTGCTCATCCATAAGAAGTAGCTCCTCATCTGTTCAAGTTTTATCATGAGATTGTAGCAATTGAGTCACAAATTCAGGCTGCACTTCTAATTCTAGTTCTCTTGCTATTTTTACCACATCTGCAGTTATTCGACTGAAGTCTAGAATCTCTCATTCATGAGGGTTGGAATCAACTTCTTTCAAACTCCCATTAATGTTGATATTTTAACTTCCTCTCATGAATCATAAGTGTTCTTAATGGCTCCTAGAATGGTGAATCCTTACCAGAAGGTTTCTGATTTACTTTGCCCTGATCCAACAGAGGAATCACTATCTAGGCTAGCTGTAAGCCTTATGAAATGTATTTCTTAAACAATAAGACTTGAAAGTCAAGATTACTTCCAGATTTATGGGCTATAGAATTGATGGATGCTGTCTTAGTAGGCATGCAAACAATATTAATCTCTCTTATTTTAAAATCTCTTTCAGAGCTATTGAGGTTAACAGGACCATTGTCAATGAAGAGTAATATTTTGAAAGGAATCTTTTTTTTTTTCTGGGCAGTGGGTCTCAACAGTGGGCTTGAAATATTCAGTAAACCATGCTATAAACAGATGTGCTGTCATCAAGCTTTGTTGTTCTATTTGCAAAACGCAGGCAGAGTAGATGTAGCATCATTCCTAAGGGTTACAGGATTTTGAGAATGATACCTGAGCATTGGCTTCAACTTAAAGTCACCAGCTACATTAGCCCCTGATAAGAGAGTCGGCCTGTCCTTTGAAGTTTCAAAGGCAGGCATTGACTTCTTTAGAGCTATGAAATTCCTAGGTGGCATCTTATTCCAATAAAAGGCTGCCTGGTCTATGTTGAAGATCTTTTGTTTAGTGTAGCCTCTTTCATCAATAATCTTAGCTACATACATCTTCTGAGTACCTTGTTGCAGCTGTTCCAACTGCACTTGCTGCTTCACCTTGCACTTCTATGTTCTAGAGATGACTTCTTTTTAAACCTCATGATCCAAACTCTGTTAGCTTCTGTCACCTTCCTTGGCTCTCTCAGAGTTCACAGAATTGAGGAGAAATGGGACCCTGCTCTGGATTAGGCTTTGTTTTAAGGGAATGCTGTGGCTGGTTTGATCTTCCCTCCAAACTACTAAAACTTTCTCCATATCTGCAATAAGGCTGTTTCACTTTCTTATCATTCCTGTGTTCACTGAAGTAGCACTTTTAATTTCCTTCAGAATTTTTCCTTTGTACTCAAAACCTGGCTACAATTTGACCTATCCTGGCATTGGACATGCCTTGCTCACTAAAGCTTAATCGTTTCTAGCTTTTGATTTAAAGCAAGAGACGTGTAACTCTCTTTCACTTGAACACTTGGAGGCCACTGTAGGGTTATTACCTGGCCTAATTGCAATATTGTTGTAAGGGAGAGAGATGGGGGGACGGCTGCTCAGTGGAGCCATCAGACACAACGTTTATCAATAATGTTTGCCACCTTGTGTGGGTGTAGTTCAAGTACCCTAAAACAATTCCAATAGTAACATAAAAAGTCACTGATCACAGAGCACCATAGTATTAGACATAGTAATAATAGTAAAGTTTGAAATAATGTGAGAATGACCAAAATGTGACACAGAGACACAAAGGGAGTGCATGGTGTTGGAAAAATGGTGCCGATAGCTTTGCTTGAATCTGGGTTGCTGCAAACCTGCAATATGTAAGAAACCGCGATATCAGTGAAGCACAATAAAGTGAAGCACAATAACAAGAGGTTTGCCTGTATAGGGATTTGGATTAAGCCAAAAAGTATCTGAATCCATACACCCTAAGGCCACAAAATAAAATACAGATCAATTAGTGATTTAGGCAATGCATTAGCTAGAGAAGAGTTGAACCAGGTGAGTCAGAGATAGTTAAAATTGAGTTTTGAGTCTGGAATCTGCAGGAAGGATCTAAGGATAGCCAGTTAGGTTCTCAGTGGGATTTAGCCTAATTTCTTTGACAAGTGAGTAACTGACAGGGTCAAAACTACCTAGACTAGCACATTCTCGCCACCCCGTCCTTCACTCACTTCAACTAGCTCTCCAGTAACTAGTCACCTCTTTTAGTCTGATCTATGGCACTTAGCAATTTTTCTCCATCAACTTTAATTCTGTTAATGTATTTGGGTTATTTTTATATAGAAGAAACTTTTTCCCCTTATTTATTTTTACATTTATTTATATTTAAAAGCTGAGGATGTATGTGCCAGATTTGCTTTGGCTGAGCCTGTTCTGTTAGGCATGATATATTGCAAGAATGATAAATCTTTTATTGACTGTGGTCTGGCCCCAGATTACTGTGGCTCTCATCGCTGTGATGGAAGGGAGCTGGTGCTCAGAGGCAGAAAGCAGGAGAGATTCCAATCGTGGTGCCCAGGAACCAGCCCCCGACTTTTCCATGAACTGATGATGTACTTCTACCTTTCAGTTCCTCAGTTTCCCTTTCCAAATTGGAGAAACTACTGGCGTCAAGCATGCCCTCCTCAAAAAAATGTCGAAAGAATGAAAGCTGCATATGCTTCAGTGCAGAGCATGCCTTTAAACCCCTGCATGGGAGTATAAACTGCCAATGTTTACACACCTGGAGAAAAAAAAATGTGAGTTGTAGAAGGAGAGAGAGATCCAAATCCCAGCCTCTCCTGTACTTCTTTCCTGCCATTTTTGATAAAACTCTGGGTGAGAAGCAGAATGGCTATAAATTGTCCATCCTGGGAACCTTGTAATATTCTTTCTATACTTCTTAAAAATGAACTTTGTATCTAATTTAAGAGATTTTTCTTTTCCTACTTGCTAAATTCCATGGATAAATTCCCGTATGATTTTATACAAAGCCCAGAAGCTCCAATCCAATTAAATATCAATCAAGGTTAAAATTATGTGGACAAGGAGGTGTTCTGCAGTGGAGCACTTCCTGCCAGCTTTGGAGCTCCGAGCTCCCTTAACCACGTTGCCATCCAGGCGGGGGAACTTCGGGAAAGATTGCTGCTCCTATACTGCATGGTGACTTTTTTTTTTTTTTTTTTTTTTACCAATACCATTCAATATCACTTTCTCCAGGAGGCTCCCTGATTCAGTGCCCTCACAGAGGTGAGCGTCTCCATTTAATTTGATCCTGGGGACATGGGCTGTGGAAAGAGACGATTTATAAGGAAGAAAAAAAAAATGGTAAGGGCTGCACATAGATTTATTGGTGTGAAAAATAAAGCAAGTCCAGATGTGACTCATTTTTGAGGCATGCCGTAAACATGCCCGATTTGTTTCATTTATAACAGAAGAAGATGCCCCGGCTTACAGCGGAGTTCTTTTTCTTAAGCGTGTTACTCAACTTTTCTCTTCTCTTTCAGGGGAAAACTAAAACTAGAGATTAGGGAGTGATTGATGGGTTTTTGAATATTGTAGTTTTTTCAACGCTCCCATTGGCTTTCTAAATTACTGCCTCTTCGCAAGCTAATCATTCATCACCCTGGCCTCCCATAGCGTTTTTACATGTTTGCAACCGTTTCCTGCCTTCACCATTTTTAAGGCCAATGTTTAAGATGAAGGGGCTGATGACTTTTACAAATCCACTTAATGTTATTAAATTAAAATGCTAAAAGGAACACACCAGAACAGAAAAAAAGATCGCTTCTTCAAGTTTCTGCTGCACGGAGGAAGGATATTATCCACCATTAGAGTTGCCCAAGGCCTTCTAAAAATTATTTTTCTGTGTGTGTGTAGGCTGTACATGTGTGTGTGTGTTGATACTCACACAAGAGATAATATCGTAGCTCCTGACATTCAAAGTGTGACCTGCGTCAGTAGTGTTAGCCTCACCTGGGAGTTTAGGATTGCAGAGTCTGTCTCAAGCCTACTCCCAAATGCAAAATCTTCATCTTTAACCACCCCTAGGTGATTTGTTTGCATATTAGAGCTTGAGAAGAATTGCTTTATAAATTTTATTGCAATTATTTTAATCATGAAATTAGAGCCTCAAGAATGGAGAAGACCCCACATATCCCATAGTAAAACGGACCGTGTGTGTTTAAATCTGTCTTTGGTTTCCATTGCAGTTGTAACCAGAACAAGACTTGCTAATTACTACATGATGCAATTTGTCACGCTTTTTTTGTTATGCTGTCATTCTTTTTAGGCCATCCATGGAAACACATCATGAAGAGCATGACATAGCTGTCTCCAATCAGCTGATACAAAATGACATCCGTGCCAATGGGCCTGGACTGCAGGTGACAGCTGTGTGCTCTGGCCTTAGTGTCCCTGTGTAAGCAAAGCACAGGCTATGGACTAGGTGTGTGTGGGCTTGCTTCCAGCTGGTGATCAATATTCCCCATCTTCCTATTGTCATCATTAGTTACCATTTTCTTCTAGGAGTAGGGAAACTGCTTAATTCTAATGCATTCAATTTCTGGGAATCAGGGCAAAACAGATACAGTTTTTTAAAAAGTGTCTGAAAAAAGCAAAAGTTGTTTTTTTAAATAAAGTTATCCTTGTTGATTCAGTTGGGTATGATCTTTCAAAGATAAGCCTCTCAAATAACAATAAAAGCTTTAGCCCTCTAAAGATGGAAAACAGTGGCGACTCTCATGGGCTATATGTTTTAAAAGACACAAAAGTGGAAGTTACCATTTATGTTGGCATCAAATCTACCCGAGTTGACATCATTTCCATTCCAATACTTATGAAGAGACAGGAAAAAAGAGAAAACTGACACTATCACCAAAAAATAATTATTAAATAAGGAATCTATTGCCAGGCTCTGGGGGAAAGCTAACCACAGTGACATTTGGGTAAATGCAATAGCACTGGGGTGTTTGTGGTGGGAGGGTGGAAACTAGACAGTTTTTTCTTTTAAGTTCTGGGACGTGGCTTTAGTTGCATAAAAGCAGAATTGGAGGCAATTTTGCAGCTCTCCTCCCTTTCTGTATCTGTTTGGAGACAGCAGTTCACAGGGAACAGTGAAGCAGAAAGTTCGGGCATGTGTCTGTGTGCTGGGGGTTGGGGGGGCATCTGTCAGAAGTGCTGGTCCCCTGAGAGGGGCATAATCTCCCAAAAGGACTGTGTCAATCACAGGAAGCTCTTTGAGCACAGCATGCTGGGGATGGTAGTTTGTTTATTCCTTTAAGAACTTTATTCATTCAGATAATGAGAGATTTAAGCCCTGTGGGTAGAGAAAAATTTTATGTTCAAGGATAGTCATTTTTCTCCATTCTTCTATTTGTAAGACATTCCTGGTGTCTCTTATTTGTCCCTGTCCTCTTTCCCATAAAGAAGAGGGTGATAACTTAGTAGATGGTTCTTGTTTGGTTGCAGCCCATGTAAGATCTCCAGTCTGGGGGCATGATCTCACCCTCCTTCCCTGTCACCCAGAAAGCTAGAAGAAGCTGAAAGAAGTTGGTTGCTCCACATATTTAAGCATCAACTTGGGAATGGAACATTGGCAAACTCATTTTAGATCTCACAACAAACCAAGTCCTCCAGCCTGGCTGTTTTCAATAATAAACCTCAGGTTTACTTCTCCAGCTGTTGACTATTTTTTCTAATTTCTCTGTTGGTTCAGAACTGGAGCAGGAAGGAAGAGTGATATTTTTTTGTGCTTCAAAGAGTACAAGATATAGTAAAGTAATGAACGCTAAAAATGAATACATTGGGTTAAAGGCTCTATACATCATCTAATCTCAAGCTATGTATCTGGGAAAGGATCTTGACCAAGGAACTATTATTGAAGAATGTGAGGAAGAATGATTCGGTAAAATACAGAAAGAAGCCCCTATTTAGATATTCTTCCATGTACGGTTACACATGCAGTTATTTCTGTCCAAGTGTCTATTAAAGAATAGTAATTCGTTAAATCTAAACATTTAAAATATACCACAACATTTGTAATATTGTGTAGGGATTTTTTTTTATTGCTTTCATTAGTTTTAAATATATCAGTTGCCTGAAAAATGGAAGTGGTCTGGGACCCTCTTGACCCACCTCGATGGGACGATGCTGAAGTGTCCGCAGAGATGGGGTGAGGACCATGCCCAGCTCACTTCGGAGAGGTCTCAGGTCATTCAAATATGCAGAAAGAGGACACCAAACCGAATGTTGTCTAGGAAAAATAATCTGCATAACCTCTTAAAAGGGAAAACGACCCTGACATATCATATAAAGACTATGCTTCCAGAAAATATCTGTGCAGGAACCAGTATAAATTTACATGAATGTATTTATTGTCCTTAATGAAATGCAAAAAAGGCATCCTCTGCAACAGAAGCAGAAAGTCAAGAGGCTGAAAGGTCACCAAGCAGACCATTTCTATTAGGAGGGTGGGACAAGATTAGGAATGGTTCAAGGAGATTAAAAATGGAGAGTTGGAATTATAACCCACATTGGAGACAATGAGAAACAGAATCCCCACTATAGCAAAAATGCGTCTTTGATGCAAAGGATAAACGTGAAAAGTTTTCTAAGAATTTAAAAATAGGAGTTGGTAACATGAAATAGAGTCACAGAATAAAGATTGAAGAGATCTGCGATCAGGGTTTCAAAAGAAGAGGCCAGAACAGAACTAACAGAAAGCACAGAAAACTTCATATCTACTTATAATGACAACAACAACAGTAATCTCCTTGGCTTTATCAAATATAGAAAGGAAAACTGAGAAACTGCACTGAGTTCTCAGCAAAATAGAGAAAAGAGAACTACAACTTGGTACACATGGTAACAATTTTTCAAATGCATGGGATCCTAGTGAAGAAAAGAAAAAGCTACCTAATAAAGCAAGACAACACAGGCTGGCTTCAGAATTATTGCAACAACCCTTAGAGTTACCCAGCAAGAGGCCGCCTACAGAGTTTTGGAGGGATATGTGGTCAAACTGAGAATTAATGCCCTGCCATGTAGTTGCTCATGGATGAAGGCAATTTTCAGGTAAGGGGCTCAGAAAATATAGTGTTTTTGTAAAAATCAAAACAAAACAATGATAGGTGAACATATAGCTCACTTATGAAGGAACCAAAATTAAGGGTCTGAAGACAGGGAGATCATAGTATAAACATATTAGAGGCAAACACTGAAACCAGTCAAGCACAGCATTGAGACTACATAATTTTATAAATGTAGACACAAGACTAGAGGCATATATTAACAATTAGTCTTCAGTGAGAAGGTATAAGATGGCAAAAAAACAGATAATAATGTACGATAAAGAAGGTATGCAATAGAAGAAAATAAGCATCTAATAAACTCCTGGACTAAAAGAGTTGGTCTAAATGTAGAACATCACAATATTGTTGTTACTCATGACAGAAATAACGTTGAAAATGTGCACATGTATATGTACTTACATGTGTATATAAAAGTATATTATGGTATTAAAAGTCTATTATAAACAATGTCAACAACTCAGACATGTAAGTTGAAGGAAAGCCAATAGTAAGAAAATATAAAACTAGATGACAAAAGCCAGACCAAAACTTTATGATATAATAACTAAAATGAGTAAAATCCCTAAGATAAAATACATATAATACAGGATGTTTATAAGAGACAAATGAAATTATTCCAAAAATTTCCAATATAATAATAGGCAAAAAAATGCCAGTTTTTTGTACAATAAAGCAAAGGTTTCAATATTATTGTGAGATGAAGTAGAATTCAAGTGGAAACACAGTAAATGGTGGACAGAATCATTTGTTTATCAGCAATGAATGATGTACTCCATACGGAAGAGCAAATATAGAACTTTAGGCATGAATATCAACTTTATTTTAGAAATACAAAGGAAAAATGAGATATAGTTCCCAACCTGAAAAATATACAGTTGAGAGGGCAAGAAAATATTGAAACAAATAATTATAATTCTGAACACCTAATGCATCCGATTCATTCATTCTTTCAACAAATGTTGTTTAAAATACTTCCCACATAGCATAGTTCAAGCATTGAGAAGACAATGGTGAATAAGCAGATATGGTTCCTGACCTCATCAGGTACAAAACTCAGGGATAATGTAAATGAGAGAGCAATGAAAGGTCAGGGAGGGAAAGTTTTAGTGATGAAAACCCGAAGAGGATTCACTCATTTCGCATCAGGTTGGTGGAAGCTGCTCTTATAAAGTGCACCCCTGCTACGTTAGTTACATGGGGAAGAAAAATATTCAAAAAGGAATGTAAAATTAATATCAGCTACCATGAAAAAATTCTCACAAGGAGATGGTTATTAATTTATTTTTAAGAATATGGCCGGGCGCGGTGGCTCACGCCTGTAATCCTAACTCTCTGGGAGGCTGAGACGGGCGGATTGCTCAAGGTCAGGAGTTCAAAACCAGCCTGAGCAAGAGCGAGACCCTGTCTCTACTATAAATAGAAATTAATTGGCCAATTAATATATAAAGAAAAAAATATTAGCCGGGCACGGTGGTGCATGCCTATAGTCCCAGCTACTTGGGAGGCTGAGGCAGCAGGATTGCTTGAGCCCAGGAGTTTGAGGTTGCTGTGAGCTAGGCTGATGCCATGGCACTCACTCTAGCCTGGGCAACAAAGTAAGACTCTGTCTCAAAAAAAAAAAAAAAAAAAAAAAGAATATGGTCTAAGAATCGCTCCCTTCTAGACCATGGGCCCAGAAGTTGTTACAAGCTTCCTTAGTACACCTACCCCCACCTTCCAATCCAAGTTCATAGAAAAAGTCAAGTTGTCCCGAGGAAGATTAAAAGCAAAGCCAAGATCATCTGCATCTTTTGCTGCCAACACACACAAAATCATGTGTTCTCTGCGTTCGCCAACTACAGACCTACCAGTGGTTTATCTGGTCCCTTCCTTTGCCCCTGGTACCCCATCCCCACTTACTGAAAATGTTTAACAGAAGAGAACCTTCTTTTCTTGCATTTAGCTGAAGAAAAATGATTTCAAAGCAACACATTTTATACTTGGATGTCAACCAACCAGGCATATTGAGAGAATAAGATGATGCTAGTAGCTCTGACTCGGGTGGGGCAAAGGCAGCGTATGTAACCTTCAATGTTTGCATCCCTGTAATATCTTGAAATGGAAAAAAAAAAAAAGACATGTGACAGTACATTTCCTGTTGTAGTTTCATCAAGCAGCATGAGATGACTACAGAGAGCATCTTTACTGACACATCGACCAGTTCTGTATTTCACGTATGTTGCTTTTACTCCAGATTTGTTCTTCAAACAATCTTTTAGAAGTTGAGCATCATTCTTCTGTTGATTTCCCTTTGGATCTTCTTTGGATATTTAATCATTTTCAAGTAATGACTTAGCCTGATTATAGTCACTTGAATTTAAAGGAAGCCCTTTTAAGTGAGACTTCACCAGAAAAGACAAGAGGCACCCCCGCCAATCCTGCACTGGGGGAGCAACGCCTCGTACGTGTGCATCTGTTTTGTGACGTCACTGGTGGTCAAGATGGTGACATTGAATTGTGTCTCACTCTCTTCTTCCAAGCTGTGAAATGTTCTAGTTTCTAAGTCTGGATTCCATTTTATTTTATTTTAAAAAAGAAAAATTTGAAAAGAGTTCTCTTTGTTCCATTACAATAATTTCTGGTTCTGTCTTCATCTCTTATTAAGTCATTCTGTGCCTTCTCTCAAAGCACAGTGTGACTGAATCATTAATTAGCCTTCACTGATCCTCAGACATGCTTCTTTCAGCAAAGATCTGACATTTGGGGACTGTCAGTCACTTGGAGTTATACTGAATAAAAAATTCATATTAAACATTCCAGTCAATACACACTGGTGGAGGGGGAGTGAAGATTGGAAGGGTGGAAGGGAGTCAGTTTTAACTTATTTTATACATTAGACAACACGGGTAAAGTGACTTTGGAATTAATGAAGCATATAATCATAATTACATGGCTGGTTCATCATCCTACCTTCCAAATTGTGCCTGAAATCAGCTAATGGCATAGCGCACATGTGATTCTTAGTGTAGTGCTTATTGAGTTTGGCATGAGTATTCCATAGCTTCACTAACATTGTCAACCGGGAGAGCTGCTCCCCTAGCAGAAAATATGTCAGGCTCTGACCAATGAGATTGCAACAGCAGGCTTGAGAAAAATAGCACATGTCCTCTGTTCTTGACTTCTGTTCTCTTTCACCGGACTTCAGGAATTTGGGAAGGTGGAATTACGTGGAGGAAAGTTGATGTCATAGGAGCACGGAGTTTCCTCCCACCGTCTTCCGTAACCTCAAAGTAGCCTCGGTAAGATGCAAATGAAGGAATACAGGAAACAGGTGTTTGTTAAACAGGTACCATGTGCCAGGGTGACACCAGCTCTGTTTGTAGCAACAGCTGGAGCAGAGCATTTCATACAGCGTAGATGCCCAATAAATATTTAAATAAATGAATAGATGTACGATTTTAAAAATATATACATATGTATGTACGTGTTATATATATTTAATGTGCATACATATTTAATGAGCCTAGAATTATAAAGTAGTGGTAAAGACCATGGAATTTTGTATTCAGTGGACTTGGGCCCATGCCCAGACAACATATCATTAAATGAATAGAACTGTGACGAGCTTTGTCACAACTTTTCTTTTTCACTTTATTACTGTTAACATTCCCCTCGCCATCCTATAACTTTTACTTTAATAATCTTCAGAGAAGAAGATCTTGTAGTTTTTCAGAAAATGCCACATCTGAGCATGAGCTCCCAGATGCAGATCCATGTGGAATCGCTGTGTGTTTCAATATTTGGCCTAAATCCTTTATGATGTTAGTGGTTTGTTTTCTCTGCCTATGGAAGGGAACTTTGGCAAGAATACTGCATAGCAACAGCCAAGATGACCTATGGGACACCATCCAGGGGCCTGCTTCCCACAAAGGGAAGCCCAGCCATGCGTGGCCAGCAATGAGCTACCATGTGGCCTGTTCTCGTCCACCATGAGGATAGACAGCTGCTCACTGCCCACATCCATTTACGGCCCTGATTTATGAGAGCATTTGGGTTTGAATATCTCAATTTGCCACAGACGAGCTCTGCAACACTTTGTATACGATCTGCTGTAACACAGAGAGCATGAACTAACCCTCCACCCAGCTCTGTATCTGACCCTAAAAAGCAAGTTCTGGTATTTCCTCCTCCCAATAATTAAAAAGAAAAAAAAAAATAAAAAAGAATGTTGTATATCACTACTCAGAGGCTTCACGGGAAATGATGGCATGCTCAATAAATTTAAAGACCCAATAGAGGATTGTGAAGCTCTCAGGGATTAATGATAGTGGGTGACTAGACATGAATGGAGAGAAAAGAAGGTTCTCGGAACCTGGGCAGAGCTGGCTTGATGGAAGAGGTGCTGCTGGGCAGGAATTGTAGTCACAGCAGAATGCAACCCCTGCCCAAACTGACCCCAGGCAGGGAGGGAACAGTGGTGAATGAATACCCCGATCTCATTCTTCTTTTGTTCTGTGAATTTTTGCCAGAGCTACCTATTGGTTGATCACTCCTGGACGCCAGAGGAAAGAGTAGCTGGAGTGATGTAGCATAGGGCAGAGAAAGAAGGCGGAGTGGATCCGGGCTGGGAGCTAGCAGAACAGAATCGGCATTGTTTCATCTTTTCCAGCCCTGGTCTCCCTCCAGTGGCCTCCCTGTCTGCTTTCAGTTTCAAAAAATTCCAGAAAGCTTGTGCTCTACACCAGCTCCCCTGCCCTTGGGCATCAACCCCATGAAATCCAGCATTCGCTTCCAAGGCCATTCCGAAAACACCTTCAGCCTAGCGGCAGTGGGGTTCGTGTTCCTCAGTCCTCCAGCTGTTCTGTAGTCCTCTCCTGGCAAAACCCACACCCACACTGGCCACTCTTCTCTTCTTCTCAACATTTTTGGTTTCTTCCCTCCTTGTAAAGGTCACATTAATGACAAAACAAAATAAACCAACCACAGAAGCCAAGACCAAAATGATTGTTCACAAGACCTTCCTGTATTCAACTAAAGATTTTTATTGTTTCTTTTCCCTTCCCTTCTGTACTGCATTTTCACTGAGCCCATGGATTATAGTGCTCCATTTTGCAGGTTTCTTCCTGGTCCTCCCCTCTTTCCTTTCCTTCCCCACCTTGTCCAGCTAAGACAGTTACCAGCCTCCCATGTACTTGCATACCTTGATCCATGACCCATACAAGCATATGCAAAAGTGACACACATGTAGGGAGATATTAATGCATTGGCTTTTTCCAAAAAAATCATACATACACAAAAAATAACACCATATGTATTTCTCTACAGCCAGCTTTTCTCCATCTCCAATATAACATGCAAATTCTTCTGGGCTGATATAGATGGTTAGAATTTATTCTATTATATTTTACCTTGTGGCTTTCCAGATGATCATATTTGATATGGCTGATCCCACTGGGTAGGTAGATGGTTTCTCCTTCATTTGGTCTAAGGTGAACTCTTCTTTAGTCAAAAGCAAAGGACTTCCAAAAGAGCCAACAAGTTCCTTCTTGGAAGGCTCTCTGCCCACAGTCTTAGACATGCCTTTTTTTCTGTTTTCTTCCCTCAAGTTTCTCTCCCCATCTATGTGTGTGGGATCTTCTTTCTCTGTTTCTCTCCTTTCTTTGTATTTATCTATCAGTCAGCTTCTGTGATAATCCTATGCAACCAACAGCCCTGTGATCTTAGGGGCTTACAATCACATTTATCTGAAAAGGCTGATTTTACCTCTCTAGTGCATCTCTAATAAGTAAAATCAAACTCCAGAGAAAATTACCTATGTTTTTGCTAGTTTGTTTCATACAAATTCTTTTCTCATGTTTTCTTTTGCCTGGAGCCTTTCTCCAAGTTGCTTTATGCAAAAAGTAAAAAATGAATCACAAAATCTTTCTTGAAACCAATGCAAGGTGCCGTGATGAATAGCAAATTGAAATTAACTTTGTCTTTCTTTAAACCATCATAAAGGACTCAGACTGGGTAAAGCCTCCTCCTGGTCGTGTTACTACAGGGCCCAATAGCTTTTTGAATCTTTATGATCAGCTTCATGTCTTCAAAAAATAATACTGGTTTTTATCACCTTACCTTTTATTATATGGAAATAGATCTATATCATATCTCAGTAGTGTCTACAAAAGGGACTAACAGTATGAATGTCTGGAAACAAAACATGGAATAGAGAAGTCAATTTGTATCCACCCCCTAAGGAAGATTTAAATTTACAATTGTCTGATTATCATGCTGACCAGAGAAATCCAAGAGGAAGTGGGGAATTAGCTCTTTGCCACGATGATGATTTTGGTGCACCACCCTCCTTTATGGAAAATCAGGGTTGACCAAGTTTCAGGGGCAGAAAGGAGGTTTTAGTAGGGCTTTAGTTATATAGTGGAAAATTCTTACTCTAGAAAATACCAAGAGTTACAGTGACAGAAAAGATGCAAGAGAGCATAAAGGAAAACCAAGGTCCTGATTCCAAGGAAAGCACATAAAATCCCAGTCAGTTGGGAGCCAGGAGAGGGGATTAAGGCAGAAGTTACAAAGCCAAGAACTGAGCACTCTGGACAAATCAAAGTCAGGGGAGTGGGCAAAGGTCAGATCTTCCAGAAATGATCTGAAATACCAGGGCTTCTGAGAGAGAGATAAAGGTCTGAGCCATTTTTATCTGTTGAATATTGCAGTCTTTTAAACATCACAATAAATGCCCAATCAGAAAAACAAAAATTGTGATATAATGTTCACTTTTAACAAATTAATGCTTTTAAGAGAAGTTTCGCAATGCAATGTAAGTGTGTTAAACACAAGGTGATTGTAAGACTGAATTAATAACATGAGCAAATACACACTCATTTTTTTAGTACTAGTTGGTTTGGTTCAGTTTGGGGAACCAAGTTTGAAGTTGAATGCTATCTTCTTTCAATTCTTTCACTATTTCTCTCTAACTGATACATAATTTAATTTTTACCCAACGTTAGAAACCTGAACTTGGGGCCTTTCATGAATGTGAGGGACTTCCTTGTCATCTCTGCCCATCCCAGGAAAAATCTTAAAAATTCCAGTTGGCAACTCATCTTGATTAAGGTGATGAGTTTGGCTTAACCTAAGGGTTAGAGTCAGCACTCTATGAATTTATATAGCCGTGAAAAAGCTGATTGAATATTGCTGGTGCATCTCTGATAGGTAACTCACCTTTGAGACATGTTTTATTTATGTTTCTGTTGGTTGGCTTCTTGCACTCTCTTGCATGCAAATCCTTCATGTTTTAATTTGCTGGGCTTGTATTTTCATGACCACAGCAAGACTAAAAGGAAAACTTTGAAAAGTACCTCTTTAATATGATGGGTACAGACATAGTCTGAATAAATTGTGTTAAAATGTATTAGTTATCTGATGTGGCAGTCTACACTAATCAATTTCACCAGAAGGTTGACAATGTTCTCCATTGTTTTCTGTTTGGAAGTCACAGTCAAAATCATTTTTAGGAATTATATAGCAGAGAACATTAAAGACACACTAATGTTAGCAAAATAAATAACGTACTATTTGCAGAACTTCTTCACTTACACAATTGCATCTGTAGTAGAAGCCCATTTTTTTGTAAAAATAATTTAAGTAACTGGACATAGGGAAAAAAGACATTTGATTATAGGAGACTAAAGGAAAAAAGGTCCTCCATTACAGAATCCAGCACTTGGAAATATCTAATAATAATATCTAATCTAAAACTTTGTATTTGTTTGAAAATATATATATATTTAAAGTGTTCCTTCAATACTTTTTAAGATTGATTTTTGAAGTCAACTTTTAAATTCCTAGAATAGTTATATGCACTTCAAATCTGATGGTTCAAGAACGTTTAATCTTCATAATGACAAAACTCATACAGCTGCAAGTTCAAAAACTCAGTTCCACTGACTTAATAAAATAAGGAATGTGCTTACTCATACGACTGCAATGACTGGGGTAGGTCTTGCTTCAGGTAGGGTTAGATCCAGGGGCTCAGATTAGAACAACATTAATTTTTTTCTATCTCAGATCTGTTTTCATCATGGGTTGCTCATTTTCAGGCAGCATTCTCTTTCTCTCTATGTGACAAAATAGTCATCTATTACTCCAGGCTCATATTCCATCACCTTATCAACCAAAGAGATAGTGTCTTTCTCCCAATCTTTCAGCAAATCTCTCAAGTAGGACATCCATTGTCTCAACTTGGGTCATAGTCTTATCTAAGAACCAATCATGTAACTGAGAAATCAGGTGCTCTGAATGACTCTATTGGAAACACATAGAGTGAGCATGAAACAAAGGTGCCTTCCATGGGGAATACCTAGAAGAAAGAGCTGACTTTTGAGTGGGCCTCTGCCCACTTGCTCATTACAGGTCAGGACTATGTCAGCTTTTCATCCCTGCTTCATACTGCATTCCTCATCCCTTCCCTGCAGCATCTACCCAGTATAATACACACATTACGCTAGAATACATATTAAACAAATGGATGCATGAATGAAATGTCAGTATAATGAAATGTCAGCATAGTGGGAAATGCGTTAGCTCCGAAATCGGCAAGAACTGCTTTCAAATTTTGGATCTACAACATACTAGGTGAGAGTCCTTGGAGGAAATTAATGCATGGATTTTCATTTCTTCATATGTTAATTATGGATAATAATATAGGGATTATTATTATTTAAGAGACAAAGATGAGAATATATGTAAATTTCATAGTCTGGATTTTTTTGTTTAAAAAAAGAGTGCACTCTCCACTAAAATATTATACCGTTAGTATTATTAGAATTATTTAAATTTAATTTATTTGAGGTTTAATGTTTTACTATTAAAACTCAACTGATGTTTTTCATGCAATAATGCAATTTTGTAACTATTGATATAAGTTCAGACATATTAAATTTTAATGCAACATCTGTGTATGTGTGTTTTTCATAAAATAAAATTGAAAATTATTTAAGGACATTCTATCCTTGACCTATTTTCTTATAAAAATATGTGCCTGCTGCTTTAATATTAGGAATGGGTTCGTAATTTTGTCACCTACTGTAAATATGTAGAGGAAGTAGAAAAAGAATCTTTTATGCCCTGAGACAGATAATATTTTACTCTTTCCATTTCTATTTACCTAGTCTCGGGAAGACTTAGAGGTAATATTATGGAAGAATTATCATTTGTATATATAATATCAAAAAGGAATAAATATTAAATCTTTGCTTCCCTTCTCTTGTATATCTCTCCAATCTCTCCAGTGGTGTCACAATGCTGATAGATTTTGCTATCACAACAACCTCAGAAAGATAAAAGGGACCAGCATGCTGACCTAAAGAAACTACCTGTTGACAATATTTTTGTTGTGCTTTGGAGAGATAGAACAGGCCTATCAACAAATATACTTCGTCAATAGTTGATTTGACATTAAATTTTATCAGGCAAGGCATTTGTTTTGATGCACTGGCAAACGAAATAAGATTCCAGAATGCCCTTCAGAATGCTGAAAAAAAAAAATCTACGATAGTATTTTTGTGTGTTCCCCATCAAAAATAGTCCAGATATACATTAAATAAAAAAACACTATTGCAGATGTATGTCTGGACAACACCAAATCCTATCCCTCTGCAGGTTTTGGAAGAACCAGGGACTGGGAAAAAAAACAAAATAAAAAATTCCCAAGGTATTTTAGAAAAGGCTCAAATATATGGTTCCTGGAAGAAGCAACACCTGCTAAGTGAGATATTCAAAGAGGAGGTGATTCACCAAGTCACTGTGATGGCTGTTGGGCTGTCATCAACATAGAGGTGGCCCAGGACAGTGAAATGATCCTCTAAGTCTAATCAGTGTAATCAATTCCATCCTAGGTGATCTTCTTCCTAGACATTGTGTAGCTTCACCTATTTCAGTGTTTTTTAAACATTTCCACTAACACACCTCTAAGAATGAAGAACTCACATCCCCAAGCATGTGGAGACTAGTCCAAAGTATGACACATCCTTTAAGGTTTGTGTTTTATCTTAAAAAGTAATTTGCATCTCAGCTTCGATACAATAGAATACGTATGCTTGCTTCAATGAAATGTATAATGTAAAAATATTCATTTGAGCTTATTCTCATGTAACTAACATTTCCACCAAATCATTAAGTAAAAATGCATGCTGCAGCTAGATTTGTGTAACTACAGCTTTAACATTTATTTATTTCACAGCACCAAGAGAACTGGAACTGTGACTCATTTCCTCATTGCCGTGTCCCCAGGGTCGAGTCAGTACCTGGTAAAAGAGTGAATACTTGATAAATGTTTGTTGAGTGAATGAAAGAATTAAGTAATTAACATGCCATGTTTATCCTTTTGGCTTCCCATTTTCTCCGCACACAACCCCCAGAGGATGTGTACTTCCATTTCAAAAGCACTGCTTGCTAGGATGCAAATTGAAACCCAGACTCAGAATTCACAGAGGCAAATTAATGGAACAATTTTCTCTTCACTTCCGTGATTTTATTAGCTGAATCATGGGTGCGGCTTATTTCATGGATCAAATGACCGAGTCTTCTAGGTCTGTGGACTCAGTACTCGGCAATTATCCAGTTAATATGATTAATGTAGACAGTAAAAAGGAGCATGGTGGGGGTCTCGTGTTTCTGAGACCTGGAAACCACATTGAGTCTGCGGAAGAAATGTTCTTTGGAAGGAATTAAGCTCTGGAGGATACTGTGTTCCTCTCCATTGCCTCCATATGTCTTCTGCCCTCTCATCCCCTCCCCCTCCTCCCGGGGTCGCTCAGTATGTTTTGCAAATTCTTCATTTCTAGTCATATTGCATGCATGTTGTCGGTCTGAATTAACTCTAATTTCTTGATCATTGGAAAGACGAGGCCAATATTGCTGTTAAAACATGATGACAAAGCACTGACTGAACAGCAAGCATGATGATCTGCGGTCACATGAAGGTGTAAAAGATTTGCTGATTTAAAATATTATTTCATCTTGGGAATGCTCACCTTTTAAGTGAAAAGTCATCTTAAAGAAATTCAAAATCATAAATAAAAAATGAGCTAAGAGAGCTTTGGCTACCTTTTATTGAGCACATGTTTGGTCCAAAGTGCTTGAAAATATTAACCCATTTAGCACTGACACCAGCCTTAGGTGGACAGTCATATTGCCCCCTATAGTGAAGACAGGACCAGGAGCTTGGAATGGCAAAGCCTCTTGCTCAATGTCACAGGTAAACCTTGGCAGAGAGCTAGGGTCCAGCGCAGACCCACCTGGCAAGTCTGAATTCTTAACCACTGTGTTACACTCATCTTGGCTCCATAGCAGGCCAAGGATGGCAAGACTGAAAAGAAGACTTAGAACTATCAACTGAGCATCATTTAACGTGAGACTTTTAAAGTCTGGCACAAGAAGAAGAGGCACATTCCAGTAGATGTGGCCGGGTAAAATGGCAATGAATCCTTCTTGCAACCAGACCCAATAGTTTGAATAAAACAAAGTGAAGTACTGTCACCTTATACCTGTTGGTTGGGTTTTAATATCTCCTAACATCATAGTTAGCATTTTGTTGTACTAGAATAGCATGTTATTAAAATTATATTACTTAAAGGTTTCAGCTTAGGAGCCCCCGCATTCTAAATACCTCCATCAGGTCTATTAACGTGGGTGAAATTTCACCAGTGGGTTGAGACTCATATTTAAATTTCTCTTTACAGTGTAAAAATTTCCCATGACAGGCAACACATAATTCTTTAATTGCCATGAGCCTCATTTTAAACCAATTCCCCCAAGTCCACACAGAGTGCACGTGGTAGAGCTTGGATATTGGCTCACACCCTTAGCTTTTGCCATTATGAACTTCTATGTTCCAAAAGGAATTCAGAAATGAGTACCCGAATAGTGCCTTAAGAAAATGAGACACTGATGAGACTCATCAGTAGAGGTTGGGAACAAAAATAAAATGCTCCCTTACAAAGGTAACAGTCACAGAGGCAACATGAAGACCTCAAAGGTGAAAGTCAAATGAAAGACTGACCCTAAACTAGTTCTCCGATTTGCTAAGGAGAGTCCAACTTCAAGTTTTGGTGAGAGTGTGGGAGGTGATTATGCTATATTGACTTATGCATTTTGTCAGCAAAGATATCTTCCATTTTGAGCAATTTAATTTCAAGAAGTTGATGTTCTATTCAGGAGGGGATGCCTAGAAGACTTCATCTAGAAAAAATAAATGAAAGACAGATGACGTAAAGTAATTGTATTAAAATGTATGTTATGCTATATAATTGCAAGGTGGGTGAGGGTGAATTGTATCATCATCTGCATCATAGCAATAGCTACAAAACTGGAATGGTTGAGAGCTGCGGAGAAAGCTGGAGAAACTGCAGCACCTCAAATATAGACACTGGGGAAGCCCCACATTTAGGGGGAAATGATGAGGAGGATTCCCAGGAGACAGAGAGTGGCCAGTTTGTTACTTACATGTCAGGGTAAGTACAAGGATTGAGTTGAGTGATCAAAGCAGAGATGTGAAGTTTTCAGCAGAGGCCACAGTACATTGAGACTGAAAAGTCAGCCAGACATCCAGATAGATAACTAATCACAATTTGGGATAAAGTTAAAAAAATTTCAGTGGAAATATCTTTTAAATTGTATGTAAACAAAAACAATTTCAGCAGGTCTTTCCTTTGAACATGGAAATGTCCTGACTTCATAGGCCAATTTACATTTTCTAGATCATGCAACCTTGCCAAAGCCATCTACAGAGCATAGAACAATAATGGTTTTCCCAAACCTGATCAAGAGGCATTTACTCTGTGCAGCGGATGCCTGCTAAACGTTATAGCTTTCCCTTCTTCTTCATTGCTACTTTCTTCTGTCTTTACTACAAGCACAGACTTGAATATTTTCTACTCTCTTTCTCTCTCCAAGGGCCCTGTTTTACTTCTCAGTAGCTGCTCTGTTTCCGAGGAGGTGAAGTTCCCTTTCAAAGCTGAACTTCAGGCCACACCTTGACCATTATTACTGCAACTCTCAGCTCCAGGTCAGCATTTATGGCAGACTAAGCAGAGACCTGCTTCCCTAGCCAGCACTTCAGGAGAAAAAAGCAGCCTACAGCAGGAGGAATTTGCTAAGAAGTGTATGGTGCTGCTCACATGAAGCCCCTTGGTATGTTTTTTTTTCTCTTTATGAGATCAATTTCCACACTTTTCTTCCACTCTTTCCTTCCTGGGCTCTTATGAGGTCAAGCTGCAGATAGAAGCAAAGGTGTAAACAGAGGCATTGAGAACGAAGGGGGGGGGGGCGTTGGTCTTTATTTTACTCTCTTCCTCTCTTAATGGTTTCCCCCTTCTCTTCATTCCTCCTCTAAAGTTTGCCCTGAAATTGAACTTTATGGACGGGAGGGAGTTAGTGATTTATTATTCTCTGGTGAAAGAGCATTTTTCTTTTCAGATGTGTATCTTTAAAAGTCCCATTTTAATGCCCATAGGCAACCCGCAGATAGATTGAAAAAGGGAATAGCTGCAAAAGCCCAGTTAGGCAATTTTGTGCGTGTGATCAAAGGACTTCAAAAGCAATTCAGGGTCCCCGGGAAAGGAGTAGGGGAAATGGAACAGACCAAAGCCTGTTCTACTCAACCTAGAGAAGGAACAGAGGCTTTGAGGGTAAGGGAAGAGGAGGAAGAGACTAAGAAATAAAAGAGGTCAACTCACGACTGAGGTAGAAAAACTAACATCTGGAGAAGAGATTGGCAATAGGGTGGCAATTTAGGGATGTCTGAGTAAGACAGGCACCTGATCCCCCGCCCATCTTTTCCCTGAAATGCCTACAGGCACATTAAGATGTGGAGAAACCACTTTTAGAGCAGGGGACTTCAGAAGGAGGCCATCAGCAGGCGGGACATTTTGAGTTTTTCCCAGGAAAAATATAGAAAGAACTAGATTGAAAAAAGCAAGGCACAGCAGGCAAACCCAACCCACACTACTCCACTGACTCCCAGAAACGTCTTTAGGATGAAAGTGTGGAGGACCATGTCAGTACCCTATTCACACCACCGAACCGGAGAAGAAAGAACAGGAGCTAAAAGCAGCCCATGTTCTATGAACATCCTGTGAAACTGGAACTGAAGAAAGTAGAAGGAACATCGACCTCAAGATTAAACTCTGTGCCTGCAGAGAAAGTCAGTGTAACGGATTTCATCTGGGTCTCCAATTCTTTGCCTCTCTCTGTACACATACCTTTTGCGATGTAAACTGCGGCTCCCTTCTCCTGCCTAACCCCTTCCACAGGCAGAATAAACCAGGCTGCCTCCTGCCTTGGAATGTGGCCACGTGACTCATCTGGGCTAGCAGAACAGCGCTGATGGGCCAGTGCTGGGGTTAGACCTTAAGGGACCTTGCATGGTTCCCTTTGCCTCTCACACGGGGCAGAGCATTCTGTTGGTCCGGGCTCAAAAGCACAAGCTCAAAAGCTAAATAAATGCTTTTTGTTGCATGCTGAGATCTTGGTGTTGTTTGATACACCGTAGTAAGTGACCAATACAACACACAGGGGGTTATCCCTCCCCCAGGAAGCTAAACCAAAGCTCGCAGTGGGCTGGACTTGCTATGTGATCATGAAAAATAGATAACTCAGTATTTTGAGAATAGGGAGCCCCAGCAAGTGGATCCACCAAACCCAGAGAAGCCAGGCCCAGCGATGGACACCAGATGCCAGCATGGATTCTCTCCTCCTTGCCCTGGCTGACCTGGTAATGTAAATCAGTGCCAAAGCTATTTACATATTCCCTTTCTCTGGAATCACTGATCTGACATTCACCCAACAGGTATGTTTTAATGTACCTGCTACGTATTCAGCAGTGGCAAGTGCTTTGGAGAATGCAGAGCAGCAAGCAGACACGGCCCTGGCCTTCAAGAAGGTTGATCCCCTCGACTCAGAAAGCACATGTTGTGTGTCTTGGTTTTTTTGCCAGGCATCATAAAGTAGAATACAATGGACTGAGAATTCCACAAAATTATGGAGGGCAAATCATACCACACGAGAATATTCTGAAGAAACAAAACATTGTGTGAAGGCAGTAAAGAGTTCTCTAAACAAAAGAGCAAAAATCAGAAGGTTGTAGCATTCATGTTGTCTTCTTTATTAAAAAAAAAAAAAAATGCTTGAATATGTACTGCAGCTAACCAAAAATAAGGAATGTATGGAACAATTTATGGTTAACATTAAAACTGTTTAAGCATAGAAGACTGCCTAAATAATTTAATTACTAATATGCAAAAATTAAAAATGAAATTTTAATTTATTCCTAAAAATGCCAAAAATGATAAGTAGGAAAACATCCAGAATTAATTTTTTAAATGGAAAATCTGATATAAATAACTTTATGATAGCTATAGACAAACTACTGCCTGTAGGACAACCTTGCCCACTGCCAATTTTTATGAATAAAGCTTTATTGGAACACAAGCCATGTATATCCATTTTACATGGCCCATTGCTGGTTCTATATTCTAACTACAGAGTTGAATAGTTATAACGGAGACCTTATGGCCTGCAAAGCCAAAAATATCTAGTCTGCTACAAAAAGTGTTTGCTGACCCTTCTTCTGTATCAGTGAATTGGGAACTCTTAGTGAAATGCATGACATTTTCAGAAATATAAATTTCCAAAATTTATCTAAGGAAAAAATGTAGCAAAAAACAAAAAGGAAAGCAATGGGTGGTAAAACATTGTTAAATGAATACATCTCTAGAGAGCTTTGTGTCTAATTTACTCAATTCTCTATGCTATACAATCTGCTATAAAGCATAGTAAAAGAATAAAATACTTCTAGTTAATTTTATGAAGCATAACTTTGATATTAAAACTTAACAAAGCTTCATATAAGAAGATACTACATATCAATCTCATTTGCCAATATTGACATAAAAAATAAAATATCAACCAATTCAGCCCCTAACTATATAAGAAACTTTTTATACCATAAATTAAGTTTTATGTCAAGAATGTTAAAAAGCCTTTGTGTTATACTGTCTCAAACTAACTGATTGATTGAGTGGTTGATTTAAATGCCTAAAAAGGCACGTTAAGATGTGGGAAAACCAGTTTTAGATTGGACCACAGGATATTATCGTTGAGTGAAAAATTAGGAAGAGTTTCTGCCAGGAAAATTACAGAAAGAACTAGAATGAAAGAAGTAATGTCCCCTACCTATACAAACTAAAGCTACCCTCTCTATCACTATGGCACATCCTTAAGAAGAAAATGGGATGGGGGGGGGGCAGGGAAATGATAGGAAAAACATAAAATCAAATCTAAAGATAAATAAAAGGCACTTGATAAAATTTAATATCATTATCACTTATAAAATAGATATCAATAGAAACTTTCTTAACAAGACAGACATCAGGCTCAATATTAAAACATTTGAGCATTACCACTGAAGTCAGAAACAAATCAAGGTACCACTATATAGTGCATTGTTCTGGAAGTCCCAGCTAAGGTAATAAGACAAGACGTAAAAGTGAAATATCCTAATACACTGGCCTCTCTGATCCAGGACTCCCATGTTTTCAGATGGTATTCACGAGACTCTGGGAGGCTAACTCGTTTGCAGTAGTGTAAAATCTTGACAGGCTTGGGAAAATTTGTTAATTTCCTCTAGGCATACTTCCTCCGTTATAGAAAATAAGGAAAAGAATATATGTATAACTCACAGAATTTTGAAGGATTATGTAGGAAAATGTGAATGGCACTTGGTAAGGACACAAAATATTCATTCCATTCCCCCACGTTAATATTTCTGTTAAATGGATTGTGTTGGGGTGGGTGGATTCTTTTAGTTTCAACCACAGGGGATGATGTTTCTTGTTCTCTGCCTCTCT
Source organism: Microcebus murinus (assembly GCF_040939455.1). Taxonomy (NCBI): domain Eukaryota; kingdom Metazoa; phylum Chordata; class Mammalia; order Primates; family Cheirogaleidae; genus Microcebus; species Microcebus murinus. The sequence goes on along the minus strand of NC_134119.1, from coordinate 6,875,078 downwards.
TTTCTGATCAGGCTCTTTTACTTCTTATATTTGTGACTGTCAGACCCTCTGAACTCTGTCTCGACATCTAGCAAGTGAACTATTAATATTTGTCCTGTTCATCAGCTTTACGAAATAGTCAATCACTGTTCCTGAGATTTGCTGGATTTGTGGAAGCAAAAATAATAATAATTGATTTAGTAATTGATGATTCTCTCTAAGATACAGTCTTACTATTTTAATGAAATTTTATTAAAAAAAGAAAATAAAAAATACACACTCATGTAAATACCATTCATATTTTACACATGTTAACATACTGCCATAAAGGCACTTTCTCTCTCTCTCAGCATTACAGATACACAAATAAATCCATTCCTTCCTAACTTTCCTTTCTCTCTCTCTCTTCAGAAACCAAACAATTTTAGCTTTTGTACGTAACATTCCTATGCATTTTTTTTACTTTTACTACATATGTACATATCCACAAACAATATCTAATTTTGTTTGGTGTGTTTGCAAAATTTACATAATAGTATCCTTGTAAAGTACCCTCTTGCAGTTTGCCTTCTGTTGCACAACATTGTGTTTTTGAGAGTTACCCACGTTGATACATACAGATTTGGTTCATTCCTTTTATCTACAAAAAAGTATTTTAACGATAGACTACAATCAAATTCTCCACCCTCCCCATCAAGGGACCGTTAGGTTCTTTCCACAAATACTAGCACTGTTTTCCAAATGGAGAACATTGGACTGAAATACAGCATGGGCATTAGATAGCAGTAGGAAAATGTCTACTTTGCACTTTACACTCAAATAACGATACAGTCATTCGGATTGACTACAGTGGTTAAGTATGTCTTTTGAGATTTTTCCACAACACACTGAATTTACTTCCTAGTTATTATCTCCCTTGGAAGTTAATAGAAGGTCAATTACACTATAACAGTGTAATTGATGGAGGGTGGCAGTATTCAAACATTTTTTCCTTTTTTTTTTTTTTGGATGCTAAATTGCTAAATTGAGTTGTTTCCTTTGCAAGATTTAAAACCTGACTGAAGCTAGTTTCCTTCCATTCTCACGTGTCCTTATACACATAGGAAAAGAGAAGCAATTTCTTCCAGCCCCAAACACAAGGTTTCGAAAGAGGGTAAGCAAATGTCGGGGATTTCCTAGTATTTTAATTATCATGAACATTTTTCAATTGATTTAAAGCAGTGATTCCCAAGTGGGGGCAATTTTGCCACACACACCCTCCCCCGGAACACTTGACAATGTCTGGATATATTCTTCATTGTCATGACTGGGGCAGGGGGTGCCACCAGCATCTAGGGGGCAGAGGACAAGGATGCGGCGGCCACATGTCCCACAGAGCACAGGATGGACCACACTCCACGGCCTCCCCCCACGACCCACAGCAAGGAATCATCCCGTTGCAGATGGCAATAGTGCTGAGGTCGAGAAACCCTGGTTTATATAAACAGAAACCAAAATGACATCCCTCAGCCACCGTCTTATTTTAGCAGAACCCCTGGACTGATCCCTGAGCTGACACTCCAGTGGGCTGAGAAAATACATGAAATGACAAGGTGGATGGAATGTTCTCTCTGTCACCCTCCTACACATGTCCAGTTACCCCTCGCAGATTTCTTTTTATTCCTCTCTTAGCTCCCTGTTATGTAATTTCTCAGCTTCCTTTGAAAACTCCTCCAGCACCAGCTCTGAACCTAAGTATCCTTTGAGGGAGGAACACAGGAAGCTCTGTGCAGCTGGGAAAGGCGGCACACTTTAGTTTTCCGAGCATCCTCCTGCCCCCTGCCCACCCGAGGTTGTTCTCCACGGCCATTCAACTAACCTCAGGGCGGCAGCAACAACTGGCTGGTCGCACAGAAGGTGGACAGGAAGGCTGTGCCGTGAGAATTCAGGGCAGCCTTCATGCAGTCAGCTGGCCAGTCTGTTCAAGCTTGGCTTAGTTCAATTGGAACCAACTTTCTGAGTAGAAGGCACTGGAGCTGGTGGCGTTAATTGTGACCCCAGACACCCACCCCAAACCACCTGGGGTGTGAATTAAAAGCAGGGCAGCAAGGCAAGGCAGAAAGGTCATTGTCCAGTGCTGCGTTCTTCTGCTAATTAGCCACGTGGTCTTGGGTAAGTCACTTAAAACAGCATCACAAAACAGACAGCATGTTCTTAAACTGCAGGTGTGCAAAGGCATTCCCTTTGCACACCTGCAAAGAGAGGGGAAAGCAGCAGCTCACCTTTGATGAACTTCACAGTCTGAATCCCAGAAACAAGCTGTTTTGATTTTACTATTCATATGTTGATTTCAATTTTAACTTGCACAACCTTTTCAGCACTTAGGATCTCTAAAGGTCTCAATCAAGTCTTGACTGTGAAGGATGTTCAATGTCCAGGCTCAAGAGCTCAACATCCAGCTATCTCAGGTCCACATTAATTCTACGGACTAGAGACTCTTGGCCCATTCCTTCGTAAAACACATAATTCATGTGTTTTGTTATGTACCAAGCACTGGACTAGATCCTGGAATTTATGTAAATGAATCATACTATGAAGTACAGCTCAATCATTCATTTATTTACCAGAATCTATGGAATCCTGCTGTGTTGTCAGACAACAAAATGTAGCAGCTAACCAAGAAGGGTTCCTTCCTTGAATGGGGTCACAATCCAGTGTAAAAACAGATAAATGAGTGCCCCAGAATAACAGTATGTTGGGGAGAGTCACAGGGCATAGAAGCGCAGAGGAGGGAGGTCACATAACCCATGAAGTGGTAAAGCCGTTTGGAAGAGATGACATCTGATTTCTGGAAAACATAACCTATGTTAAGATCTAAAGGGGCCCCAATTCCTGATTGATTGTTTTAGTCCCTTTAGTGAATATTTATGGAGCCTCCACCATATGATGGGCAATATGAGAAGTTTCAGAAATTCAGAGGACAGACAGACACAGTTCATACCTTCGCAGAGCTTACCGTCTGCAAGGACTTACTGATTTTAAGATTCTAGGCCCTCACAAAGATGATGTGCCTATAGATATATTCCCCATAAGTCTGTTTAGTGGAAGCTTCCGGAATGTGAACCCAGGTCCTGTGACTTGCCACTGAACGTCTTAACATTCTGTCATATTGAATTCCAGAGTGGCTTGAAATCTTCAAAAGAGTTCTACTGTCTCGAGAACTCAAACTGTTCTCCGAGGGTGGCTGGCCCACTCATCTGGCTTTTACAGTCTCTGCTTCTAGAAACTAACTCTATAATCTGATTGTAAACACCTAGGAAACACCCATTCTTCTGAGTCATACAAGGATATATTGTTCTGTGGCTACTCTTATAATGTATGTGCTTTTTAAGCTGCTGAGGAAATTTATCGGGTTACATGGTTCTAATGAACTTTAGCCTTTGGTCTTCAGTGATTTTCATGTTTTCAAGCTGTTCTTTCCAACAATTATTTCAACATTATGTTTTTCCTTAGTCATGACCGCCTTCATTTTCCTATCACTTTTTTTTAATTGGGCACTTCAGACTTTCTTACCTGGTTTTATACTATTTATACTCCCTGTCTTGAGGTGGATGTAAGTATTTGCTTCCTTGACATCCATTCCTCTTTCTTTAGGTAGCAGCTCCCTCTCCTCCACTTTTGGCCAATTGCTTCTGCTGAGGCAAACTTTTAGCTCCAGGGCTAGAGTGTTGAACTAGGAGACCAAAGATGGCAACAGTTAAGTGTTGAATTCCTCCAGCTATGGCAGTGATTAGGTGATTAGAATGTAACCTAAGCTGTCCAATTGGAGAAGGTTGTAAGACTTTTAAATGTACTATCTAATACGAGCATTCGTTTTCTACTTTACTTGGATCTGAAATGGTTAGATCCACCATGAGAAGACAGAGTAGAACTCCAAGGAACCACCATGCGAAGCCTGAGAAAGAAACAAATGCCATAGTAATAGGGCCAACAGTGCATAGAAAACCAAGTCCTGGTGATGTTGGTTGACACCCGGATTTAGCCTTGTTTAAATAGTTTGCTTGTAACTTTATTTTCTAATTATTCCTTGCTGGCATACAAATACAAATGATTTTTATCTTGGGACCATAAAGTTATATTTTCTTGCTTTCATTGTGTACCTTGTAATTGTTTAATATAAGTGAACATTTTGCATAAAATAGCAGTAGATACTGAACTGAATAATGTTGATCTTCAGAAAATACTAAGGCCTCTCTTCTGTCTAGTCATGAGAATGAGGATTTTTGTCTGCCTGATCTGACAATGAGCTGGGATTGGGCTTTTGATAGCTTTAATTTTTTCAGTTCACTAACTTCAAATATTTTAAAAGCACTGTCAGACTTTCCTATGAGCAGGGCTTGGGCAATGAGAATTGGTGGGGTTGTGGCTCTCTTTGTGCTTTATTGCTGAGATATCAGCTTTATGAAATGTTGGGCATCACTTTCTGGTATAAAACCCAGCTGCTCAAATTGTCCCATCTTTGTTGAGTGGGAACTCAGTTAGGTTGATCTCAGAGTCCTCTATCAAATATGAATTGTGCACCTACTGTATGCCAGACATTGTTCTAGAGACTGAGGTTACAGCAATTCATGGAAGGCAAACTCCTTACCAAAAAGAAGAGGAAAGAATAAGGGGGAAAAACAAAAACAAAACAGCCATGAGCTCTTTGGGTCACTAAGGAGCTCTCTTTGCTTTGTAGTGCCACGCTGGATTTTTGTGCCGTAAGTGAGCTCCCTCCACCCTACAGTTCTACTCTAAGACTTAGTAGCTGAGAGCCCAGAGGTGGTCTCCCGACTTCAGGTGTCCTTCTGCACCTACCCTCCTTCAGGGGCACGGTGGCTGCTTTCTCCTTGCAGGAAGCCCTGCGTGACTCGGGGGCTTTCCCTGCTCTCCCTCTCTGCCCCAGCCTTTGGTGTCTCACCAACAAGCCCCCGGTGAAGACGTCAGGGAGAGGGTTTATGGTTATTTGTAGACTCGCTCTGTGGCTCCTCAGAATTCTTCTCTTTCTTGTGAGTCCACACAGGACTGTAAAATGTTTGATAAAAAAAAAAAAGATTGATTTTTATTCTGTCATATCTATAGTAGATTCCTCCTTCTTCCACCACTGTACCAGAGATGGTAAAAGTCATGAGTCTTTTCTCTCTTATGAAGGGATGATCTTTTTTCCTGGAATTTAAATGATATAAATTTACAGGCTGCACATTGCCAATGCATAGGTGCAAATTTGAGAGGAATTTATAGTATAATCTCTGCTTTAGCAGTAGGGCTACATAGAAACACATGAACTTATTAAAAATTAATTATAGTCTCAAATGCTCAAATATTTGCAGTGCATTTGATAAACCTGAATATAATTTACAACTTTTATTCTTTAATGTTAAATTATAATGTTTTGTTAACCAATTTAATGAGTACTTATATGAGTAAATCACCTTTAACTGTATGTTCAAACAAAAGTTCATGGAATTTTAGCAATATATGCCCCTCAAAATGCAACAGAAGACTTACACACCTCCTTAGCCTATCAAGAGTAACTCCATGGTCTGCCCTGGCTGTGGAACTTACTGTGAGAGTCACTGCCACTAAACACTCACGTTAAATATCTCCTCTCTTTTCTCCTGTATAACATGAGTCCATCTATAGCAAAGGGTTGTTACAAGGACTAAATAAAACAACATGAATCATAGTAGAGGAAGGTTTCTAGGACCATATACTCAATAACTGACAGTTATATAAAAAATGTTATTAAAATGACTTCTTCCTTAACCCATATTTCTGTGAAAATGCCAAGAAGAAGTAACTAATTCCAAATGCTGTGGTGTTGGAAGAAGAATGGAGGGGGGCTTTTCAGTCACAGGTAAAATGGTTCATTGCCTGCCACTTGCCAAGCACAGTGTCGGGTGCTAGAAAATTCCAGAGGTGTCGGGAATACAGAGTGAAGAAGCTAGACCAAGTCCCCATGTTCGTGAAGCTCACATTCTCGTCACGAGTACAGATCATAAACAAGCAAAGCAACTGATACATTAGATTATTTAAATGAAAAGTTTTCTAAGTGAAATTAGTAAGTAATATAATATAATAAAAAGCAACTGGGGAATACCTGAGACTACCTTATACAAGGGCAAGAGAAGCTGTCTCTGAAGAGACCGTTGTAAGACAGAATGTGAACAGTGGGATGGGATTCAAGTGCCCTCATTTGGGTGAAGATTATTCCAGGCAGGAGGAACGGCAGCAGCCAAAGCCCTAAGTTGGCAACATCGTCTCAAATATTAAAGAAGCAGAAAGAAGAACTGTGAGTCAAGGATGGATTAAATGAGGAGAATACGAGGAAATGAGTTTTGAGGTGTTGGCCGTGGCGTGATTTTGTAGGTCCTATTAGACATTGACAGGGATTTCATTTTGCTTTTGACAGAAATGGAGTTCTTTTTAAGTAGAGAAATGTTGTGATCTGACTCTGATTTCTTCCTTTTTGTTCTTTTCTGACTGTGATTACTGAGGGCTCTAAAGATAATGGGCTTTCTTTCGAGAAGCAAGGCTGGAAGCAGACACACCAGCAGCCGCCACTGGGGATATGAGGGTTGCTCAACAAGGGAGGTAGAAGCCACAAAAATGCAAGGAAGTAGACAGATACAGGCTGTATTTTGGAAGTAGAGGTGATAGCATGAGCAGTTTGGGGAGGGAGGTTGAGGAGCGGAGCAGAATCAAAGATGATTCCGAGATTTCTTACTTGAACAACTGACAAAGTCAGTATTAACTGAGACTTACGAATGCTAAAGAGAACACAGGGTTGGTTCATTCTTGGACACAGTAAGCTTGAGAGAGATGCCTACTAAGATGTGAGATGCCTCATGGATATGCCACGGAGGCAGCTGATACCGAAGTCTGCAACTCGCAAGAGAACTCCAGACTCAAAATAGAACTGTGGGAGTTGTCAGAAGAGTTAGAAAACTTTGGAGGCCCAGAATAGAATTTCTAAGGCAAGAAAAGAATTAGTAAGTACATCAGAAACATTTAGGCTCATGAAGCAATTTCCAACAGCAACAACTACCAGGCACGGAGGCTTGTCTATTGTCAAAGAGAAAGGAAATAATCCTTTTACCTTTAGTTGTTTCCTTCGAAAAAGAGCCAAAACAAGGGTCTATTCTGTGCAGGGAGACTCTGACAGCACAGAATCCCAACAATGTCTGTGCTTTCAGTAAGACTTCATGTGTTTAACATTTGCTGTGAATGGAGCCCTAAAATTTTACCACCTTCTATAAACATTTATTGTTTTTCTGGGTATCCGACTCCAAGCAGAAAGTACTAGTGCTTTATCATATATTCCTCAAAATATGTCAGTGTCAAAGACACACGACATATTAAGCATGTGAGCCACAGTATATAGGTCCCTAGAGGAAAGAGACTTACAGAGAAAGAAACATGAGCCATTGTTTCCTACAACTCTTTCTACCACTTGGCTGGTAGAGTTTTCACCATCCTTATTGCATTTTTCTATTCAGCTTTGCAAACCACATGGTTAATACAAATTCTAGCAACATATTTCACTTCCTTTATCACACAACTCAGACTTTATTACTTGTT